>NC_049259.1:13639264-13889264 GCF_011100685.1 Canis lupus familiaris
ATTTTCAGACCGTCTGCTATTTTTATTCAGAAAACACTCCAGTCGTTAACTGTGACCGCTTTCCCAAGTTCCAGACCTACTATATTACAACTATACACTGGACCTTTCAACCTGGAATTTTGGGAAGCTCAATTCTAACTCCAAAACAGGTAGTAATATTCCTGCATAACTGCTCCTCTTTTTACCTTCTCTGCTGGGGTTCTAAGCCCAAGGTTTTTTTTTGTTTTGTTTTGTTTGTTTGTTTTTTTGTTTTTTTAAGCCCAAGTTTTTCTGTAAGTCCACATTCTCTATGTTCTTCAGATTCTGTTTCTATAGAATGCTCCCTGTCCATGTCATTCTTCTTTTTCCACTGTTCTTTCTTCTTACCTTTCAGTAAGCAGTCTTCACCTCCTTTACAGACTTTGGGTCTATATCACTTATTCACATAAGCATAGATTGATTGTCTATTCTGAGCCAGGTATTGAGATATGCACTGTTCCATGTTTTTTCACCTCTCTGGTATAGATTCCCAGGAATGGAATTGTTGTGTTATATACTAAGCAAGTGCTTAACTATTTTTATAGGCTTTTAAAAATTTGAGCAACTTTGGGTTCATAACAAATTTGGCAAGGGTGTTGCCATATATTTTTTACATCCCATATATCATTATTACGCAAAGTTTGTAGTTTACATTAGGGTTCACTCTGAGCGTCTTGTCTTGCTTGCATGGTTTCTGAGGAAGAGTTAGACGAAATTCTTATCTTCGCTCCTCTAAAGGTAAGGTGTTTGTCACCTCAGCCTCTCACAGGATATTCTTATCTTTGATTCTTTGACGTTTGAATATGATATGCCTCTGTATATGCTTGTGTGTTTTTTGTTATTTATTTTACCTGGTGTTCTCTGGGCTTCCTGGATATATGGTTTGGTTTGGTGTCCAATATTAATTTGGGAGAAATCTTCAGTCATTATTACTTCAAAAATGTCTTCTGTTCCTTTCTCTCTTCCTTCTTCTGGGTGTTCCCATTATGAGTATATATACCTTTTGTAGTTGTCCTGCCTTTCTTGGGTATTCTGTTATATATTTTTAACATTTATGTATTTTTATTTGAGAAAGAGAGATAGAGCGCAGCCTGGGTAGCTCAGCAGTTTAGCGCCTGCCTTCAGCCCAGGGCTTGATCCCGGGGTCCTGGGATCAAGTCGCACGTCAGGCTTCCTGCATGGAGCCTGCTTCTTCCTCTGCCTGTGTCTCTGCCTCTCTCTCTCTGCCTCTCATGAATAAAGAAATGAAATCTTAGAAAAAAAAAAAAGAGATAGAGAACTAGAATGGAAGGGGCAAAGGGAGAGGAAGACAGAATTTCAAGCAGACTACATGCTGAGTGCAGAGCCTAACTTGGGGCTCGATCCCACACTGTAAGATCAAGACCTGAGCCAAAAACCTAGATTTGGGTGTTTAACCGACTGTACCACCCAGGCACCCCTATTCTATTTTTATCAGATGTTTTTTTCTTTGCCTTTCCATTTTGGAAGTTTCTGTTCTCTGAAGAACATTCAGAGGTTCTTTAATCAGCCACGTCCTGTCTACAAATAAATCCATCAAAAGCAATCTTTATTTCTATTATCATGTTTTTGATTCCCTCACATTTCTTTTTATTTCTTAGAAATTCCATGCCTCTGTTTTCATTGCCTACCTGTTCTTGCCTACTGTCTACTTTATCCACTAGATCCCTTAACATATTAGTCATAGTTGTTTTAAATTTCTGTTTTGATAATTGCAATGTGCCTGCCATATCTGAGTCTGGTTCTGACGTTTGTTCTGTCTCTTTGAATTGTGGTTTTCACCTGTGTTTTCATGGAGTTGTTTTTGTAGGCTTTGTGCCCGAGTAGGGCCTGCTTCAGACTTCTTCCTGAGTTTACCTTCTAAAGCAGAATATGAAAATCAATAGATTCCTATTTTATGCAGATTAAAGTATAATTTGCAGCCTTCTAGAGTTTGGCCCCAATTTACCTTTATAAGCTCATCTCTGACAATAGCCTCATGTTTAAACTGACCAATGTAATATTCACTGAACAACTGTGTTTTCCTACAAATATATTTGTCTTTATCTTTACCCTTCTCCTAGCCTGGAATGCCTTTCTTCTCTTTTTATTGCCAAAATTCTTTTTTTTTTTTTTTAATTTTTTTTAAAACTTATTTATGATAGTCACACAGAATGAGAGAAAGAAGAGAGGCAGAGACATAGGCAGAGGGAGAAGCAGGCTCCATGCACTGGGAGCCCGACGTGGGATTCGATCCTGGGTCTCCAGGATCGTGCCCTGGGCCAAAGGCAGGCGCCAAGCTGCTGTGCCACCCAGGGATCCCTATTGCCAAAATTCTATAGCTACCTTCAGAAGAAAGTCAGATACTTTTTCCACAGAGTTTTTAAAAGATGTATATACCTTTACTGCAGCCTCTGGTGTAAACCTCCTTTATAATAATAATTAGTGGTTATTTCCTGCAGGCTGGTTATGTTATTGTCAGTCACAAAATCACTCTCCTAACTTCCCCTCCCCAACCACTGAGAATGGCTTGGTAGAATGATCACTTTTTATTCGTCTGTACCCACCTTAGATCCAGTAAAGTGTTTCTAAGTTAGTAGATGCTTGAATTGAATTACTATGATTGATTGAATTGAATTACTATATAGATGATAGTATTTTATTTAAATTTCATTGTTTTAAATCATATTTAATGAAATGTTTTAAACCATATTTAATGAAAATATTTTAAGATACGATAATAATGACTGGGATATCAAAATGATTTGTAAAAATCATTTGTTAAACTAAAGAAGTCCAGCTGCCTCTGAGATCTCCATTTAACATGACCCCACTCTATACTTTGACTCAAAACATTTAAAAAATTCAACTTCTTAACTGAGGTAACAGAAAAGCATGTGTAGTTGGTAATAGTTTTTATTTTTTTCCTTTTTAAGTCTTGCTTTATATAGATAAGTTTTATACCAAATAGTTTCCTTGTGAATCCCAAATGTTTGCATGAAATTCTTATTCCTTCTGGGGTACTATATTTGAGGGTTAACATGACTGTTGTCTGAAATGCATGTGGAAGCATAACTGCTGTAGTGAGAAATGACCATGTTTCCTTTTAGTTCTCAGCAAGAGTAATTGAATGTAGAATATCTTACTAAACACTGGACTGTGACAGTGTGTTAACACTCTGACTATCTCCTAACAGCAGGGCAATTATTTGCTGAGTGGGATTTTTATAAATCCCCTGGCACTAGTATGTCCTGATAATTATGATGAAGTGTGTTGGTCAGTGTTGATTCAGCAGAACCTACCCTCACAAATACTTCATTCACAGTTCTCTGGCCCACTTTGACTTTCCTCGTTAGTAGAGTTCTTTACTGCTCTTCTGTGCTGACTTAGTGTCTAATTTTAAAAATAATTTTGATTAGAGCTTAGATCCTGAACATACTTTAATCAGCACTCCCCATTCCTTAAAACTGTGTATCTCTCCCAGTATTCACAAATTCTGAATCCTGGTGCAAGAAAATACTTTCTGATTTTGTTCCTTTGTGTGGCAATCAGCAACTCCTGTTTGCTGTGTTATTGTCATTTGCAAAGGTAAAACTTGAACTCTCCCACCTATCCCATGTACTTTCTAGTTCTTCATTCCTGAGTGAGCCATTACTTTCAAATTATGAGAGATTATTTTTTCTCATATGGTAAAATATGAAATTCAAAGACTAACCATTGTCCTTTGGGAATTACAGGTGTACAAAATCATGTTTTAAATTCTTTCTATTTTATGGCAACTTGTTTTAAAAGTAAGCCTCAATAACAAAGAGAAGAGGGGAGAATTAGAATATAGCTTCCCCCAGGCAGTTACAAAATGAAGGTCTGTGTCTGAGTGGAAAATTCACCCTGAAAAACAATCATAAAAACATTCTCCCTGAAATAAAACAGTAGATGCTCCAGATCCACCATCCATTTGTTTTGAAACCAATTGCGTTTGTAAAATACTTTCCCGTACAATACTTATAAGTCTAAAGAATAAAACCTGAGAAGAAAAGAGCAACTGATAGATTGTTAGAAATATGGAATGGTTCAAAATATTAATGTAATGCTAAGGGTGACTGGGTAACAAATGGTACATTTGCTCGTTGCTCAACCTGACATAATTAATATTCCAGGTCATGCTTAAGTTCCCATGATGGAAAGTCTGAAGGGGGGAATTCAAGAAAAATATATATCTATTATATAACTCATTGCCTTTTTTTTTTTTTTTCTCCTTTTGACGAGTCAGAATCATAGCCTTTAAAAAAAATCAGTGCTTTCACACCTCATTTGCCGTATTCACCACTGGGCCACCAGTCAGCAGCCCAGCCTGATGCAAGGAGGTCAGTAAGAAGCTATTAGCAGAGTCCTCTCCCGAGATTTCTTGGGTCTTATTGAGTTGAATGTTAGCATGACAGTACTGCAAATAACTCAGTTGTAGGCTTTTTTTTTTTTTTTTTAAACAGTTAGCACAGATTTCCCCATAGTGTTGGTCACTCTAGAAAATTATTGCAGAAAATGAAGTCCCAAAAGCTAGCTTGGCAGTAGCCCTTCTAAGTTGTGAAAAATGTGAAAACTGAAAAATATGTCATGGTCCCTTAGGATTAACTTTGTCTTTTGTGACTCATAGTAATATTTTTAAAAATCGACAACAAACCATTATTCACAAGTGGCTTACAAATTATGAAATGTAGCAATTGAGACAATAGTAAGTTAAGGTGGTTTTATTTACTTAAAGAAGCAATAGTAAATGCATTCTATATCAATATAAATAAGTAGGGTATTTGCTTGCAGGTAGGGATGAAGGGAGGGCTGGACTGTTTTCATTGATGCTAAGTTAGCAAATGTATTAAATTAATTTCTAAAATAACTGACACCTTGAAGATTTTAAATGATACATTTTAAATTCAATTAAAATATATTTTCTACCTATATTTGATTTAAATTGCAAAGAGAATACACATGAGGAGGTCTCCATATAGGTTGCAAAATATAATTTAAGAAAGCTATCATGTCTACTGATCTATTTGCATTTCCCATCTAGCCTATGTATACATGTGCATGCAAATGTGGAAGGAGACCAAAGAAGATTTCTAATGGGGTAAAGTTAATGGCTGGTAGCACTTATTCAAGTAGATAGATATTTTTAACTGATAAATTATAATCTAGTTAAATTATATGTATTTTACTATTTTAATCTGCAAGATTGTGGGAAATGATTAACAGACTTAAGTCAGCTAGATCATCACTAAATAGAATGGTATTCTCTTATCTCTTTCATAGACTATGGAGATTTTGTTTTATTTACGTCAAAATAGTCTTTTGATGTAATACTTATTGGTTTTCTTCTCATTACAGTTGATAGATTTTCATCAGAGAAATTTGCCCTTAAAAATTGTCTTAAAAATTATCACCCACTTAAAAATTATACTAAAACTATTTTAAATATATGCGTCCATACTCTCTTTTATTAACATCATTTAAACTGATATTTAGTATAATATTTGGTATTGATAATATTGATTTGATTTGATATAATATTTGATATTTAGTATAATAGTAAAAGAGTGTTAGCATGACATTAAATATGGCTTATACAATTGCCTGTAATGTTTCAGCACCTTTTTTTTAGTATAAATTATATAGGGAAAAATAACCCAAAGAAAACCTAGTTCACAATTTTTTTTTAAGATATCTAAGTATATTTACATTGGCTTTGTTTAATCTAGTAAAATTCAGCTTTAACACAGGAACAGTTGAGTTGGAGGTGAGTCAAGTGGGTCTTTGATAATTTAGTTCTAGATCACAGTGTGTTTGAAAGCACAGCAAAACTGATACATTAAGAAAGATAAGAAGAAAGATAAGAAGGGTATAATCTATAATTCTTTGAAAGAAGTTGGTAAGATTTTGAAATAAACCTCCAACATTTTACTGAGATCTTGATGTGGCTTTGGAAAACAAGAGTAAAATAGAGGCTTCACAGGCCCTTCTGCTGAGTACATTGTTTTTGAGTATCTATTTTGTGCTGAGTTCTCACAAGGCCAAGCAGATACAAAATACCTAAAACAGAGGCCCTGTACTTCAGCTGCTTGTGACAGAGTTGTTCCCAGGCTATTACTGTAGCATTAGGGATAGGACACTGAATCTACCTCCATTGGTATTAGATAAAGGTTAATACTTAGTTGAAAAATTAGGCTGGAAATATAAAATATTCTAAGGTAGTTTTTCAAAGACAACAATCTTAAGTAATCATAATACTTTGGAACTACTGATTCTATCAATAAATATAGTGACCAGAAAAATTTATGCATATAATAAGGGAAAGTCACATTTTAGAAAAAATATGTGGGTTTAATGGATACATTCTTTACATTAGTACAGAGTTTCTAAACAGAAACCAAATAAGTCATACTATCCTTTAAAATATAACTTCTCTGGGGCTCTGAGTATTCAGTCAGTGAATGGTCAGCTATTAACTCAGGTCATGATCCTACGGTCCTGGGATGGAGCCCCACTTAGGCTCCCTGCTCAGTGGGAGGTCTGCTACTCCTTCTCCTTCTCCCCCTCACAAATAAATACATTTTAAAATCTTTTTAAAAAGCAAAAAATAAAATTTTTCCTTATAACTAATGGATTTGTAAATATCAAGAGTCTCAAAATATGGTTCTATGCCATTTGTGTCTAAATACCATTGAATTTTCAGAAAATGAGTATCTGCTAAACTTGAATTTAACATTTGTTATACATACATCTGTTGAACCTCTGTTGCATAACAGGTGCTGTGCTAACAGAGTTGACCTTTGATACAGTGTGTGACAAGATCAATGACAGAACACTAAGGGTAATATGACGCTACAGAAATACAGCACCTAATATAAAATACCAGTTTGATTATTATTTTAAAGTAAAGAACTTGAAATAGCTGCTATTAAATGCATAATCATTAAAACAATCAAGTATTTATTGAGTGCATATTTTGTGCCTGAAACTGGTTCAAGCATCACATATTTGAGTTTGTGTGAGTGAATGTGTGAGTTACAGGGTGTGATTAAATATACATATACATAGTTAATGGGTAGAAGACAGAAAGAATGACTTAAGGCCCTTCTGTTATTTTTTCTTAAATACAGATATATACAATATGCCATATATGCCAGGTAGAAGCTATAGCTCAGTGGGTTTTTAACATCTTTAGTCTTTAACTATGAATAATTCTGTAATTGTTGGTCTGGAGTGTAGACAAAGTGAGTATTTTATAATCTTAGATGAATCTAGCCAGCCTCCAGGTAAGAACTAGAGTTCTACTTAAAAATACTCCTTAAACATATGAAAATTTTTATGATACAACTTCATCTTCCTTTTATTTCATATGAAAGCTAAGGATAAAAATTATGTTCTTTTTCTTTAGATTCCAGGTATATACAATTCGCCGTTCAGAAAAGATCCTGATCCATGGGAGCTGAGGTTACAAAAAGCAAAGCCTTTAACATGCCACAGGCCCAAAGTTAAGCAGAAGCGCTACATCAGCCTTAGCAGTTGGCTGGCTTGTACGAGTGCCCGTTCCTTTCCTCGTTCGGAAATTCTCCCACCCATTGATAGGAAACGATGTCAGGTACTCATTGATTATATTCTCGCTTTTTTTTAAAGAAAAGGTTATTGTTGTTTCATCTTTGTGACAAGAAAAGAGTAATTTTTTATGGAATTGAATTGTAAATAATAAATACAAAGTGTTTTAAAATATATATGGGGGAAGTAATCAAATAATTCTATGGTACTGAATTTTATTTCAAATAACACATAAGATTTTTGGCTAGGATCTAGCCTTTTTCTTTAAAAACATTGTTATAATGGTACTTGTTACAATGTGTTGCTAGAAAAATAGGACATATTATCAACTTTAACTTCTCATCTGATGATTCATATATTTATATATAATTGTAAGTGTAATTTAAAAGTGTAAGTTGAGAGAATTATAGAGGATCCAAAACAATGCAAAACTCAGGCAGAGACAAAACGAAAAAACAAAAAACAAAAAACCCTCTTCCCTGTAGATTGCTTTAGAGCTAGATTGACAAATGGCTTCCTAAGGTGGAGTGGGATGTGTTTGTTGGGTGATGATGGTCACTGTCCTGAAAGCCCCAGAGAGGAACAGTCCTATCATCCCCATCCATACTTAATCTGGAATAGACAACTGCCACCAGGGCTCATGAACCTACATTTGGGTTGATTTTGGTTCACATAGCCAGATTCTCAGAACTCCCACCTAGTAGTTCCCTAGGCTTTCCTCTGTATATCTTTGGTTATGTAATAAATGACTTCAAAACTTGATGGCTTAAACCAACACATGTTTCTTATCTCACAGTTTCTGTGGGTCAGTGCTGTAGTTACAGCTTAGGTAAGTGCCTCTAACTCATGATCTGGCATGAAGTTGCAGTCAAGGTGCCAGGCAAGGCTGTGATTTCATGTTAAAATTGAGCTATATCAAAGAGCAAGAGGAAGAGAAGATCCTCTCCTGAGGTCATTCATATGGTTGCTTATTTTCATACCTCAGCCCCTCCTCTCATTGGCCTCTCTATAGAGCTGCCCCACTGGCTGCTGGCTTCCCTCAGGGGAGAGATCTACCAGAGAGAGAGTTCTCAAAACAGAAGCCATAGCCTTTTTATGACCTTATGTCACAAGTGACTTCCCATTACTTCTACCATATTTTATTTTTTAGAAGTGAATAAGTCCAGTCCACACAAGGACTTGAATCCCAGAAAGTGGAATCATTGGAGGCCATCCTAGAGATGGCTTCTCACACCCCCAGCTATTTCATCAACTTGCAAGAAGACAACCTCTCTATGCCATAAAGTAATTTCCCACCTTGCTGTAATTATTTGTAATGTTATAAATTCACTTTCTCTAAGTGGGTCTTTTATTCCCTTTATTTGTGCATTTTTTTGCTCTCTTAAAGCTACTAACTTTATGGCTGATACTATTTTTTTAAATACTATTAACTGATGGCTTATACTCTTATTATAGATAGATGTGTAAAAAAAAAAAATCTATCCAAAAAAAACATAGAAGCTGAAAGTGCTCCCTCTTTCTGAAATAAAGTGTCAGGGAGGGGAGAGTTGAGCAAGGGGACAAAAAAGAGATAATTGGAAAAATTTCAGTTTATTTTGGGACATATCTACAGAGTGTTTTCACTATTCTTTTCAAAATGTAGGTTATGCCAATATTCTAATAAAGGCACTTAAATAGTAACTAAATTTTTACCATTTGAATTATGCATATTACTATTTCAGTTGATGCAAGAAATGATTTTACATGATACCATCAGAATAAGCAATTCAATTTACTATTCTATAAAGAAGATAATTCTAGTATCTCCATTGCTTGTGTATTAAGTGTCCAGTGATTGCTAATCATTGTATATTTGAATATTTAATAATCCATATTTTATGCTAGGGTCAATGAGATGGCTCTTTGTAATACATAGAATTCATAGAGTAATTCTGAATGCAAATTCTTAGGAAATGGGAAAAATGATATGGTATTGATAAGATACAGGCATATAAATATTTCTGAGTTGGAAACACTCTAGAAGTCATCCGAACCAAACTGCTACACTGTATAATCTCAGTGTTAACTGTATACATTTAATATGATTTTATGTGTTTTATAACACTGATATTTCATATTAACTTTACTGCTTTGCTTTTTTATACTTTTATAATATGACTTATTTTATACTAGTTTGTATTCACTCTTCATCTCTATTAATGTATTTTTCTCAATACAACTCTTTTAGTACTTTACCTATCTTCCCTCCCATAGCATTCTATTTATACATGTATGTATTCAGTATTTACAGAATGCATGTGAAAGATAATAATATACTCATGTAACTATATATAAGATATATGTGAATAATATATGTGGAAATTTTTATATTTATATAATATATATGTAAAAATGGCTATATATTTACATGGAAGATGTATGCATAAGTATTTATATAATAAATATAGTAATTAAATAAATATATAAATACATGTGGGGAAAAAAGATATATGTGAGGTGTTTTCCAACACCAACAACTAATTCTCTGATTCTCTGAATACCATTTGGTGTCCAACAATTCAAGCCAGTTCTAACACCAACTACTAGGAGTTTATGCAGACTCTGTAGCTTAAGGGCTTAACCCCACAAAACTGTTTTTCACTTCACACATCAGTAGCAATTTCTGGGTCTCCTGTACTTCTTACCGAACTGGCTATAAATTGAGGAGTCCCATGACCCCATCCTAAGGTTTGATAATTTGCTAGAACAGTTCACAGAAGTAGGGAAGACATTTTATTTACATTTACTGCGTCATTACAAGGGATGCAAATAAACATCCCAGGTGAAGAAGAACACAGAGTGCAGTCTGAAAGGTCCAAGGTGCACAGGCTTCTCTTCCTGTGGAGTTAGGCTGCGCCACTCTCCCAGCATATAGATGTGTGCACTAGTTGAGAAGCTCATCAAATCTCCTTGTGTAAGAGTTTTATAAAGCTCAGTCTTGAACTCCATTACCTTTCCCTGGAGATCAGAAGTGGGACTGGAAATGTCAACCTTCTAATTCTTTGGTCTTTCTGGTGACCAGTTTCATCAAGAGGTTACTAGGGGCCCAACCTAAATTACCTCATTAGCATAATTTCAGGTGTAACCTTGTTATCAATAACAAAGGCATCCCATCACTCAGGAAATTCCAAGCATTTTAGGAGCTCTCTATGCCAGAAATCAGTGACAAAAGCCATAAGATATGTATTTCTTATTATACCACAATAGTATATATATGAAGACACAAAGAAAACATATATATATTCATATAACGATATATATGTTTATATATAGAATATACATGTATATGGAAATTTATATATGTATATGTGTATACATATGCACATATTTGCATATATATACATACATGTGTGTATACATACACATACACACTCATAAATGGCCTTTGTCTAGCCTACCACAAAGTAATGATCCTTGCTAATTTTCTTTTCCTTTTCTACTCCCTTCTTTCTTCCTTTTTCTCTCTTCCCTTTATTCATTTTCTCTTTCCTGATTTCCCTGTCTCCTTCATTCCTATCCCTGGTCTTCCTCTCTCCACTCCATACCATTTTCTCTTCTCTTTCTTTCTTTCCTTCTTTTTCTTCCCTTCCTTCCCATTCTTCCTCAGCCCGTCATTTCATCCCACCTTGTCTCTCAGCTTCCTTTGGTTTCTTGCCTCACTTCCTTTCCGTCTTTCTTTTCTTCTTTCCATTCTTTTTTTCACAGAATGGGATTTTTAATGTTGTGGTTTTATTGAACTGAACCATATTTCCTCTATATTACTTGATAATATTAAAGGTACATACATCATTAGGGAGATTTAAGGTTATATATGCTATACTCCAGATGGTAATATTTATACTCTGATGGTCTGTCTGTACTTGGGAGGTATATTTCTTAAATGTATGAGAAAATCCTGGGAATTTAAAACATAATTTCATTATTATTTAAGCTTTGAGAAAAATTTTAAAATGCAAGATGACTATAAAGTAACATGGTTATTAAAAATATAGAATAACATATGAGGTACTTGGGTGTCTCAGCAGTTGAGCATCTGCTTTTGGCTCAGGTTGTGATCGCGGAGTCCTGGGATCGAGTCTCTCATTGGGCTCCCCTCAGGGAGCCTGCTTCTCCCACTGCCTATGTCTCTGCCTCTCTCTCTGTGTCTCTCATGAATAAATAAATAAAATCTTTGAAAAAATATAGAACATAAATATATTTGACTCTCGTAATTGGGATTTGGTTGGACAAAGTCAAACTTTGGAAAACGATAAGTGTCAAAGAAGACTTATAGATTCAAGTTGAGTCTGGGCACTATAGGGATTAATATCTGGAAATGAGTACACTTAGTGGATAATGAAGTTTGAAACTGTGTCCAAAATCACAAAAGCCCCATGTCACTACAGGTATGATCAGTATAAGTGATCACTTGAGATCTAAAAGGCAGTCCTATCAACAGAAATGCAAATTTACAGAAATTTTGGCATAGATGAAGCTTGACAGGAAATGTCATTTGCTAATTAGGGAGAAGTTCTGTTGAGCTCAGAGGCAAGACACTTGTCTAAGTGCCTAAGATATAAATGTATGGACCGGACACTGAGAGATATAGAGAGATAGATGTGATTATAAGAGAATTAGGGTCACAAAGATTATACTGAATCCACCAAGAGGACTGGGTCTATTTTTATTCTAAATTTTTCTGCTTGAATAGGGCTTCACCTTTTCATTTCCTGGTCTCTTCAGAAATAGTAAGTTCCAGAACAAGTAATGGGGTAAGTCTACAAATGGATATGTGTTATTTTGATACACCAACAAAGAAGGTAGGGCTTGGGCACTTAGAAGACCAAGTGAGTGGTCTTGTGAATGCTGGTCCCTTCGGAGTCCTAGCCTTGTGGATTTTCTCATGTATTTGATGCTGCTATTGTTCAAAACCTTTTCCAAACTTCTCTTGAAACCAATAATGAAAATAAAGCCAGGGGTATCATTTGTGAATGTTTAGTATGTTCTCAGTACAAAGCTAAAAGTGTTATTACATTGTCTTATGTATCTTAAGAGCACTTTTGTGAGATAGTTATTATTCTATCTTATGTATAAGGAAAAAAGGTCTAAAGAAGTAATTTCCCCCTGATAACACAACTATGCATTAATTTTAAACCATAGAATTTCTCAAAGTAAAACATTAAAAATCTGTAAAAAAAAAAAAAAATATCCCCATTCGATTTCTTAATAGTGAACCTGGAATCATGTTACTGTATCTTTAAAAAGTAAAGTTCCAATAAAAATCCATTAACTACTTTCAAATATAGCAATCCTCCTGTCCAGCTGTGAAAAGTACTAGATGATACTTATTTGCCATTTGTGTTATTTACGGTCCATGACTTTTATGGTAACTGGTTCCTATTATTGGTTTCTATTAATGTAAAACATAAGTGAACATAAATGAGGCGTGAATCATTTCTTTTTATTAGCCCCACAGTCTTCACTCAGTGCTTGCAGTAACTCCAGCTGTGTCTTGTTAGTGATAACCTATTTAAAGAAGAGATCTTAAAGGATAAGGAATATGATTAGGAATCTTTGTCCATCTTATATCACTTCTGTCCTGTACAACAGTAGTGGTGAAAAAAGAAAGCAGTATGTAATTAATGACATAGCAAAATCTGGAGCCACCTTTGATTTGTATTGTGTTTAATATGATACTAATTACACAACCAGTGGATTCTAGTAATTAGTATAAGTAACTACTAATTTAAAGGTATGATATGTTATAAAGCACTTTTCACTGTTGCAGTTTATGGACTTTGTATTTGTGTCATTAGATGGTTGCTATTGTATCAGAGTTATTATGTAATAGAACTTAGAATTTTAAGTAAAGAACACTTAAATTAATTAAAATTATGGTCCTCTGTTTTGGAGGGTCACCAGTTATATATGAGGTGCGGCATTCACTTAAAAGCTTTATTTTAATGAAAAAAACACTTGCTATCCTATTTCAATTGATAGGAAGTCTTTTTGAAAGCAAGGCTCAGAATCTTTTCTAATATTTTTATTTTTATTTTTTTAAGATTTTATTTATTTATTCATAGAGACACACAGAGAGAGAGAGAGAGAGAGAGAGAGAGAGAGAGAGAGGCAGAGACACAGGCAGAGGTAGAAGCAGGCTCCATGCAGGGAGCCCAATGTGGGACTCGATCCAGGATCTCCAGGATCACGCCCTGGGCTGCAGGCGGCGCTAAACCGCTGCGCCACCGGGGCTGCCGTCTAATATTTTTATTTACTAAAAAAGGGAGAAAAATTTTTTTCAGTTATCAGAAGAAACATGTTTCTTTTTTAATTAGAAAACAAAGCAACACAACTATAAATTTAACAGTTTTAGCATGAAAAGTCTTTTGATGTAAGTAGGCAAAATTCTGGCTAATTTAAAATATTTTAATATAATCACTTCACTGTGGCAACATTTCTTGAAGACGATATTTGATGTAATTTCTAATTCAGAGAACAGCTTGTTCTTTAAAAGCAATTTGGTAAACGAGGTATACTTTGTAGATATTTAGCACTCTTAGTCATCAATAATATGACAAAAAAATCTTCCACAATTAAAGATTTCCTCATTCTTTCTTGTCAGGGGCCATTCCGTGACATCACTGAAGTATTGGAACAGCGCTACAAGCCTTTGGAGCCAACGTTGCGAGTGGCAGAACCAATCGATGAGTTAAAGGTGGCCAGAGAGGAGCTCCGAAGACAGGAATGGATGCGCAATGTAAATGACAATATGTGAGTTCTTAGCATAAAAAAATTAGCTGTAGCCTGTTTGGTGCCATAAGTGACTTAACATTTTGTTTTTCCTGATGTTGTAGAGAATCTTCTATTCGTGAGAAAAGGTAGTGCCACCCTTGACCTATTCAAAAGCAACCATTTTTCAATATGCAAATATGCCATTTACTTATGTATATATTTTTATATATATTATGCACATATATAAATATATATACATATATATACACATTTATATGTATAAATAGATGTACATTTATCTTATATATACATTCATATGTAATATATATTATATTTAACATTTAGTTTCAAATTAATTAAATGGTAATATTCACTTAATTTAATATTAATACTAAATTTAACATTAATATTTAATTTAAAATTAATATTGAATAAATATTGTATTAATATATAAGCTATGATATTATGTAATATGTAAATGTAGTATGTCCATATTATATAAAGGCATATATAAACATTTATAAATCTGTATATATATGTGTGTGTGTTAAATATATAACTACTCAAAGAAAAAGAAAAGAATGAATGGCATTTTGAGGGCATAAGTGACTATATCTATGCATCTGTGAAAATAATTACCTTAATTATCTGGTAAAAGCCTGTGATACTTCTAAAATAAGATCCAACAGAACAAAACCATTTCCCTTAATGTGGACTAAATTTAATTTGGAAACATTGATATACATTTAATAAATCAGGTGCAGTGAAAGAGGTTAGCGTCTTTACTACTGAGGAAGATGACTGAAAAAGGAAGATCTAATAGCATATGCAATTTAAAATTATTTTATTAGCCTCACTAATTTGGGTCTCAATTCATACATCTTTCTCCAAATTACTTCCTTTCTCTTAAGTCATTTGTCATCAATATAGTCGTATGTAATTTATAAATAGACCATTTAAAATCTAGAATGGCTTTTTAAAAATTTTTATTATTGTCCTATCATATCCTGTAATTATCTTTGTATTGTGCCAATAATAATTCTTTAATATTATGTATATTCTAAATAATAAGATAATTATATTATTCTAATATAAATTATAATTATGTGAGAATTATAATATAAAATATAAATTATTGTATAAGCCAACATATAAACTATTTTTACATAATATAATATATACTAGCCATCATAGTATAAGTGTTACATAATATAATTCAAAAATACATTGCAAAGTATGTTTTATTATGTAAAGAAACTAGAATTACCTCTCATCCAACACAGTGTATTTTGGATCATTTTATCAATCAGGAAGGATATATAATGTGCCTTATTTTAATAATCCATTTATTTTTTTTAAAGATTTCATTTATTTATTCATGAGAGACACAGAAAAAGAGAGAAGCAGAGACACATGCAGGGAGGCTCATGTGGGACTCCATCCTGGGACTCCAGGATCACGCCCTGGGCCAAAGGCAGGCGCTAAACCACTGAGCCACCCAGGGATCCCCCTAATCATCCATTTTTGAAGAGTCTTTTCAAAACTAAAAATTTTCACACAAACTCAGATGACAGATAAAATTGGCATGCATCTCAAGTAATTTTTATAAATTTTTTATATTATACCAATTACTTGATGTGAAATAATTAGCTACAGAGTATTCCATTGCTTCTTTCAGTACATGACAGTAACCCAACGTATGATGAATAAGAAAACAAATAGTGTTTATTTCCAGTTGGTTTAGGGGAGCTAAATTTGTTTTATGAAAGAGATTATAGATTAATGCTGCTCAGATTTAGCAAAATATGCAATTTAGTGATGAATATCTGAAGAGTTTTCAATGATGCAAAGGTTTATGAAATAATAAGGCTAATTCCTCAAATAATTGGCCACATTGATATTTCTACAGAAATCGCTATGTATCAAAGATACTGAAGTATCCTTTCTCAGTATTTTCCTTGATAAGCCTAGAAGGATGAATTATCAATATTGTCCCTAAAGAAAGATGTTCCATTTGTACTTTCCATGGAATACTTGTAAATATATTCAATCTATGTGGGTACCACGCTGATAACCCTTTACCCTGAAGCTTTCAGATTGAAAAGTGCTTCCAGGATTATCAACCAATCAGGAACAAATCCAGTTGGAATACTCAAATTACTTAAAGGTTTGAATCAACCTTTTTTTTTTTTTTTTTTTAGCAAAGGGTCTTAGCAACTAGCCTATAGATAATTACTTTTTTTTTTTTTTTTGAGAATTGAAACAGTGATATATTGTAGATTCTTCTAAAACCATTTTAGTTTTCTTTTTTTTTTTTTTTAAAGATTTTATTTATTTATTCATGAGAGACACACAGAGAGAAAGAGGCAAAGACACAGGCAGAGGGAGAAGCAGGCTCCATGCAAGGAGCCCGACGTGGGACTCCATCCCGGGTCTCCAGGATCATGCCCTGGGCTGGAAGCAGCACTAAACCGCTGAGCCACCGGGCTGTCCCCATTTTAGCTTTCATATACTGTATGGAATAATTGTATCTTGTGAGGCAAAAGAAGTGTTAGAAATTTAGGTTCTATAACTTTACTGATAATAATTCTGTATAGAAATTATGAAAAACAATATTCCTTTACCATAGAGATGCATAATTTTTGAATGCAGACAGTCCTATCTATTATGTTGAAGCCCAATCTTACTTCAGTATGGCCTCATCTTACTACATCTGCAACGGTCCTCTTGCCAAATAAAGTCACATTCTTTATGTTCTTTAAAATAAGCAAGAGAGTGGGATCATATTTTATACATTGAGTATTGATTACTAGAGCTTTGTTCTTTTTCTTAAAGAAACTCATTCCAGTTTCCACTTTTTCTTAAAGAAAATTATTTTCCTTATTCATCTATCTTTATGAAACCAGGAAATTAAATAAGCAATTAGTAAATAATTGCTGAGTAACCTTTATGTGAGAAATCACTCTCAACTAGATATTGTGAAAAATATAGAGAGGCACTTATTGATTCAACAAATGCTTGCATGTCTGGAATAGTTCTGGGCTCTTGAAATGTAGCAGTGAATAGAAGAGACAAACTCTCTGCTCTCATGAACTTCTATGCTTCTAGCTTTAAACCAAACCAGAAAACCTAATGAAGTTCTGAGTAAGAATTGGCATAGATAAGCACTTGAAAATCATCAAGTGTATATTAAAGACAGTAAGTGTCATGATTTATTTATTTATTTATTTATTTATTTATTTATTTATTTATTTTTTATGTAGCATTTGCTGTGATCTCTGTTGTTCTGGGAAGGTGGTTCTTCAAAGAAAAGGAACTGAATTGGTTCTGTGAAAGGTGGTTTAGATTTGATAAAGAAAAGAGAGAAGCAGATTGACAGTATAGAAAAAAAAAAAAAAAATGGGATCCCTGGGTGGTGCAGCGGTTTGGCGCCTGCCTTTGGCCCAGGGCGCGATCCTGGAGACCCAGGATCGAGTCCCATGTCGGGCTCCCTGCATGGAGCCTGCTTCTCCCTCTGCCTGTGTCTCTGCCTCTCTCTCTCTCTCTCTCTCTCTCTCTGTGACTATCATAAATAAATAAAAATTAAAAAAGAAAAAGAAAAAAAAATGACAGTGAAAAAAGTTCACAAAACCATAAAAGTTCACAGAAACAATGAAAAAGACCACACTAATTTTCATGTGGGAAGCAATAGAAAGAAAAAGCGGATAAGGCTTCAAGGCCGAGGATAGAAGGGTTTATCTGTAAATAATGAAGAATTATTTAAGGTTTTTTTTTTTTTAAACAAAAAATGTGGGACGCCTGGGGGCCTCAGCGGTTGAGCGTCTGCCTTTGGCTCAGAGCATGATCCCGGGGTCCTGGGATCGAGTCCTCATGGGGCTCCCTGCATGGAGCTTGCCTCTCCCTCTGCCTGTATCTCTGCCTCTCTCTGTCTCTCTGTCTCTCTCTCTCTCTCTCTCTCTCTGTCTCTCATGCAATAAATAAATAAAATCTTTAAAAAATATATAAACATTCTAAATACAGAGAATATAATTATGCAGACTAGAACTGGATTCAAAATAAAATGGATTTAAGATCTTGCAGTAGAAGTCAGTGCCGGTCTATGTTCTGGGAGGCAAAATAACGTGCTCCTCCCCCACCCCAGAGTCTACAACCTAATATCAGGAACCTGTGAATATATTGTTACCTTCTATGATGAAGAGGACTTTGCTGATACGATTAAGAATATAAAAATGGAGGAAATTCTCCTAGATGATTTGGATGGGCTCAATGTAATCATTGAGGGTCCTTAAAAGTGGAGGAGGGAGGCAGAAAGAGATTGAAGACATGGAAGGTGGGAGTGATGTGACCTTGGGAAAGACAATTAAGGTTGGCTGTCTTTGAGGACAGAGTAGGGGCCACAACTGAGGAATACTATCAGCTTTCAGAAGCTGGGAGATGTAAAGAAATGAATTCTCCCATAGAATCTCCAGAAGCAATGCAGCCCTGCTAACACCCTAATTTTAGCCCAGTGAGACCCATTTCAGACTTCTGACCTCCAGAACCTTAAGATAATAAATTTGTATTCTTTAAGCCACTAAGTTTATGGCGGTATTATTAGAAGCAATAGAAAACTGATACAACTCATTCTTCAAATTGAGATACTACCTTGCTAGATCAGACTTTGGTGTTTAATTATAAATTTGAGCTAAACTTGAGGGAAATTTTTGGATTCCAAAGAATTTCAGATTCTTCTATAGGTTTAAGGTATTGACACTCAGAGTATTAAAAAAATATATGAATGTGGCTTGAGCCTCCCTATGAAGAGAAGTTCGTGATTGGATCATAGTATAGGATATTATATCTTAAACTTGTATAGGCATTCATAAGAACCTAGGAGTGGCTCTCATAAGAACTCAGGTCTTAGGAACCTCAATAGCTGTTTCTACATCTTTTTGAAAAATAAAAGGTGTTAATTTTCTGATAGTTGTTGTAGGGGAGACACAACTTTCCCTCTACCTTCTTAGGGTCTTCAGCTGGGCCTAAGAAGTAAATTGACATAAGACAGATTAACAATTAATTAACAGATTAATTACAGATTAATAAATGTAAGTTATTATGTGACACAGGAGCCCCATAAAGCAGTGAACACCCACTAAGTGGCAAGTCTTAAGTGTGTATACATTAGCTTGAACAATGAGAAACGACTATAGAAAAATAAAATGTGTGAGGAGTCCAAAGGAAGATAAAAGCTATTTAACAAGGTCTTTTTGTACAAAATTCTCTTAGTCTCGACTCCTCATCTCTGATGATAAGAATGTTTCTTTCCTCCTGGTATAGGAAAGTCAGCTGTCATATGGGTGTGTTATTGCCTGATTTTAGGGGAAAAAAAGGGGGGAGTTCAGATCACTTTTCTTGTACTTATTCTTTTTAAGTGCCTTTAGCTCAAAATAATCCTTTGCCAAAGTAGCATTATTTGAGATGGCATGTTCTGTCTCCTTCTGTTATTCAGATCAGGTGAAATGAGAGATGTCGGATACAGATTTAGTCACAAAGCAGAACAAGGGACCCCATTTCTTGAGCTTTGCCATTTGCTGGCACTTAGTGAAAAACTTTTAGTAACAATGAATATTATGTATCTGCCTTCATTCCCTCAAATTTGCAACCTAGGTTAGATGGAAGGCTTGGTAAGTAGATTAGTCATTTTTAAACCTTTTAAATATTGTTTCTAATGAAGTATCAATATCATTGTATAGTCAGTTACCGTTGGAAAAATGTTAAGGGAAAGGTTAAGAAACTAGATCTTAATAGTTTTTAAACAGGGCATTTTAAAAATGTATGTAGAGATGAGATCCTATTATATATATATCACGAAAGAATAGTGATAGAGAAATTTAACACATCTCAAAACTTTTTTGACTTTTGGGATTTTCACACACTTTAGACCTTTATAATTTGCATATTTTCTGAACTGTTATTGTATTATGATAAATAGGGATTATCATATATTTTCAGATAATGTTTTCTTAACAATTCAACTTTTATTTGTAACTCTTCCATTTATTTTAATTACTAGCACAGTGTGCAACATTTATTAATCAGCAGAGCCTTTTTAAGTTAAAATACTAAATTAGCTAACCCCATTAACACAGAATACTCCAAACAAGCAGTAATAGGAGAGGTAGTTACTGTGCAAATCGTATTAAACATGCGGGTGCTCTAGGGCACAGTTAAGCATGATTACCCTCTTTTGATCCAGTATTCCTCTGCCTCTCCCAGCTAATTTCCAGTGGAAATTTACAAAGTGCTGCCTTCATTTTTCCAGCTTAATTTTTCTAATGAAGTTCTGGTACTTTATAACACTGGAGATATAGATAATAAGCCTGTTTATAATTAAGAAGTTCTAGAATTTGTCTACAAAAGAGTCCTTTATTACTTTGGCTGTGCAGTGAGGACTGTGCTCTTGTTTTGCTTACTGTTTCCCTGAAAAAAAATATATATATATTTTTAAATAAATGACCACAGAATACTAGATTCTGTTTCTACAGACATCTAAGGCTGAAGAAGTTTAAGATTTATAACATCAACATAATGGTGATAATTTGGAATACTTTTGGTGATATCCTGAGAATACTACATACACTTTTGGTGTATGTAATTGAACAAGTCACAGAAAGACACTTGCAATCTTTTTAGTTAGATATTATCATATTCTATACACTCTTCCTACTACAATGCCTTAACATATGCTAGGTAAAAGTTTGCCAATTGACTTTAGGTCAATTTATGAAGTATATGGAATTTATTTTTTGAAAGAAGTATACTCATTTTGTGCTATACTCAACATTCTTATATTGGTATATATGGTATTAGTTTATACATCCCAGATTTTCCTGTTTCAATTTAGAGTTTAAAAGTGTGTTGAGGTCAGAAGAAACTTGAAGCCTGAACAGAAGTTTGCCAGACAGAACAAGTAGAGTGGCCAGAGGAGGTTACCTGGATAAAGCCATCTCTTGTTAAAAAACGCATAACTTATGAGAGTTTCAGCTTACCTTCTGCGGTATCTGGTGAAGCTCAGCTCATGGCTTTGCTACCCAAGGAAATGTGGAAAGTATAGGGGGAGCGAGAGTGTAAAGGGCCATGTGAACCATGATAAGGTATTTGGACTTTGTCATATAAAAGGCAGTACAAAACAAGCACGGTGTTTTAATCACTGGAGTAAAGGAGTCAGATAGATTAAAAATATCACTCTACTTGCTCTGGCCATGGTTAAGATCTAGGACTCCGTGGTGATGAAGAATGTGTAGGGAACTATTACCATAATCCAAATCAGAGATAAAGAGGATTTGCAGTAGAACAAATATGTTGGTAGTAGAGGGGAAGAAAAATGTTGATAGACAGCTTTATAGGTAGAATCCTATAAACCCTAAAAAACCTAGTAAAAACTAAATTTAGGGAACAGTCTGATAGGGTGTGGATGGTGTGGACAAGAGCACAGATATATTTAAAATCACTGTCTTAGAGCTTTTCTTAGCTGCAAAGGACAAAGATCCTTTCAAGATAACTGAAAAAGTTAAGGATGTGTTTGAAAAGATATAGCAAGGAATCTTGCTATATCTAAAAGAAACTGACTAAAGACCTTGGAGGCTCCAGGGGCATGGTTTCTGTCTCTAGTAGCATGTCTACTTTTCTTTGCATTTCTGCCTTTTATCTTCTTTCTGCTGACTAGCTTTATCTGCTGGTAGTTTTTTTTTTTTTTTTTCTTTTCATAAATGTTCAGCTTGCACTTATTGTGACCATTCCAGGCCTGATTCCAGCTCTAGAACCCACAGCTAATTCTATTTTTCAATTAAAATTACTGAAAAGGAATCTGTTTTGTTCAATTTATATAGTCAGACTAGCCCACATAAGTTGTAGGATTAGAACACAGTAAATAATAAATATGTGTTAAAATAATGGATATGTTAAACTAGCATGTTAATAAAACATAAATAAAGCTAACTTAGAAACATAAAATATAACATATATAATATATATAAATAAACCACAGTTGTGATCTAGGGGAGGATGTGTTACATTATATCAAATACAGTGTTTTAGGAATAGGGCCATGAACAAATAAATATTTCTTCAGATTGAGGAGTGCCAAGCAGGGAGTCCTTTAGTGGACCTGATGGCTTCTGGCAGAGTTGACTGGCTAGATGGTGATGACCTTACTTGATTAAGAAAAAAATACAGACATACCTCAGAAGTATTACAAGCAATAACGTAAATATTGCAATAATGTACAAGTCAGATGAATTTTTGGTTACCCATTGCATCCGAAAGTTATGTTGATACTGTAAGTAGTCTATTGCAACAGCAGTATGTCTAAAAATGTGCATACTTTAATTTAAAAATACTTTATTATTATATGTAAGTGATGAATCCCTAAATTCTACTCCTAAAGCCAATATTACACTATATTTTAACTAAGTAGGATTTAGAAAAAAAAATTGAGACAAACAAATAAAAACTCTAAGGGTTCTAAAAATATAAACAGATAAGGATATTTAATAAAGCATTCTTTTCTAACAAAAACTATAAAAAAATAAAAAAAATTTATTAGTAAAAAATGCCAGCTATCATCTGAGTTTTCAGCAAGATGTAATCTTTTTTGCTGGCTACACAGGGTTTTGCCTCAGTGTTAGTGGCTGCTGACTCATCCAGGCAGGTACCAAAGGTTGGGGTGGCTCTGGCAGTTTCTTAAGATGAATGAAATTCGCCATATCAATTACCTCTGCCTTTTGGGAACGATTTCTCTGTAGCATATGATGCTGTTTGATAGAACTTTACCTGCAGTAGAACTTCTTGCAAGATTGAAGTTAATCCTCTCAAACTCTGCTACTGCTTTATCAACTAAGTTTCTAAATCCTTTGTTGTCATTTCAACAGTCTTCACAGCATCTTTACCAGGAGTAAAGTATCCCTGTATTATCAAGAAACCACTTTCTTTTGCTCATCTGTAGGAAGCAACTCCTCAAGTTTGATTACAAGATTGCACAGTTCAGTTACACCTTCAGATTCCACTTGTAATTCTAGCTTTCTTGCTATTTCTACTACATCGGTAGGTACTTTTGAAATCTCTGTTGAAATCTTGAGTCCCTCAAAGTCATCCATGAAGATTGGAATCAGCTTCTTCCAAACTCCTATTAATGTTGATATTTTGACCTCTTCCCATGAATCATGAATGTTCTTAATGGCATCTAGAATGTGAATCCTTTCCAGAAGCTTTTCAGTTTATTTTGCCCACATCTGTTAGAGGACTCACTATCTATGGCAGCTATAGCCTTACAAAGTATATTTCTTAAATAATTACACTTAAAAGTCAAAATTACTCATTGATCCATGGGCTGCAGAATGGATGTTGTGTTAGCAGGCATGAAAACAACATTAGTCTTGTACATCTCCATCAGAACTCTTGGGTGACCAGGTATATTGTCAGGGAGTGGTCATTTTTTGAAAGGAATCTTTTTTTCTGAACAGTAGGTCATAACGTTGGCCTTAATGTTGTGAACAGATGTGCTGTTCAGGTTTTGTTCTTTCATTTACAGAATATAGACAGAGTAGATTTAGCATAATTCTTAAGGGCCCTGGGATTTTTGGAATGGTAAATGAGCACTGGTTTCAATTTAAAGTCACCAGTTGCATCAGCCCTGAACAAAAAAAGTAAGCCTGTCCTTTGAAGCTTTGAAGCCAGGCATCAATTTCTCTCTACTGTAAGTCTTAAATGGCATCTTCTTTCATTAGAAGGCTATTTCATTTACATTTAAAACCTGTTTTTTAGTGTAGCCATCTTCATTAATTATCATATCTAGATCTTTTGGATAACTTGCTGTAGCTTCCATGTTAGCACTTGCTTCTTCATCTTACACCTTTATATTGTGGAAATGGCTTCTTTCCATAACCTGACTAACCAGCCTCTGTTAGATTGTTAGATTGAGACTCTTTTTCTGCAGCTTCCTCACCTCACTTTGCCTTCACAGAATTAAATAGAGTTAGGACCTTGCTCTGGATCAGGCTTTGGGTTGAGGGAGTGCAGTGGCTGGTTTGATATTCTATCCAGACCACCCAAATTTTCTTCCTATCAGCAATAAGACTGTTTCATTTCTTTATCATTTGTGTGTTCACTGGAGTAGCACTTTTAATTTCCTTCAAGGACTTTTCCTTTGCCTTCAGAACTTAACTGTCTGTTTGGAGCAAGAGGCCTAGCTTTTGACACACCTTTTTTCTTTTTTTTTTTTTTTTCTTTTTTTTGACACACCTTCCTCATTAAGCGTTATCATTTCTAGCTTGTGATTTAAAGTAAGAGACGTGTAACTCTCTTTCACTTGAATACTTAGATGCCATTGTAGGGTCATTAATTGGTCTAATTGCAATAATTTTGTGTCTTAGGGAAGGGGAGGCCTGAGGAGAGGGAGAGAGGAAGGAACACCAGTTTGGCAGAGCAGTCATAATGCATGGAACATTTATTGAGTTTCCTGTCTTATATGGGCATAGTTCATGGTGCCCCAAAGCAATTACAATAGTTATATCAAAGACCACTGATCACAGATCACTGTAACAAATATAATAATGAAAAACTTTGGAGTATTATGATAATTAAGTGTTACAGAGATATAAAATGAGCAAATGCTGTTAGAAAAATGGCGCTTGTTAGACTTGCTCAAAACAAGGTTGCCACAAACCTTTAATTTGTAAAAAGCACAATATCTGAAAAGATCAATAAAGCAAAGCTTAATAAAATGAAGGATGTCTGTATAAGATGAATTACAGGTTTGATAGGATGGAGGTTTTGGATATAGGTTTAATTTGGGGGCAGCTCTGTTTCAGATGCCTATTGTGCACCTAGATAGATATTTCTAGTAAGCATTTGAAAATATGGTCTTGAGTTAAAGAAAAATGTTGTATATAGCCATAAGATTTAGAAATCATCACTCTAAAGGAAATAGTTAAAAGTCGAAAGTTTCTTCCAAGTCAAGAAATTGAGAAAGCAAGGAAGAGAACCAGGAGACACTGTGCAGATGTAAAGAAAAGAGAATTCACTGCAAGGACTGGATAAAGAGCATGATGCAGCAGTCAAGTAAAGTAAGAACTAAATGTATTGGATTTGGCCATTGGGAAGTCATTCATTGATACCTTTGCTCTCTTCTAACATCAGCCTGTTCTTATTTCTCCCATATTCTTCAGGATATTAAACTTGTCAAATTCTTTGCCAAACTTCAGGCGTATGTCTAAAATTTTACTCTTACTCATGGTGATATATGCCTATATGTATATACATCTCTTTCTATATTTATATATGTGTGTATATATGCATATAGTGTACACGTTAAAATATCCAGATATTTAAATTTAGATAATATTTACTAAATCTCTACTGTAAGTAGAGAAATTTTAATATGAAATTAAAATTTTAAAATTAATTTTGAAATTTGAAAATAGACATTTAAAGTATTAAAATGATGCCAATATCATATGTGTCCCTGCCATATATATGTGTCACCACTTTTCTAGAATTTTATTTTAATATTCCACTTTAGAATTATGCTGAAAATTAGCATCAAATTAAGCCACTATATATTGTAGAATCTGTATTCTTTTGCTTTTAAATACATTTTGGAACATCTTTGGTATAGTCACAATTTCTTAAGGATAACTGATAGTGATTTGTATTTCATCCATAAGTCTGCTCAGTAACTTGAGATACAATATATTTTGTTTAGAGACCTTGCATTGAAAGTGCTAGATTCGGGAATCCTTTGGTGGCTTGGTGGTTTAGTGCCTGCCTTTGGCCCAAGGTGTGATCCTGGAGTCCTGGGATCAAGTTCCACATCAGGCTCCCTGCATGGAGCCTGCTTCTCCCTCTGCCTATGTCTCTGCCTGTCTCTCTCTTCTGTGTCATTCATGAATAAATAAATAAATAAATAAAATCTTAAAAAAAAAAAAAGAAAATGCTAGATGCTCACATGTAGATTTTAAATCAGAGGTTGCAAAAGAGTAGCTTCTGAGTTGCATACAGTCTCCAAGTGATTATATTTGGATCCTACAATTTTGTAAAAATTAAATTAGTTGAAAAGTAATATAAAAATGGTAATTAAATCTTTTGAAAATCCATATTTTCCAGCTTATATTCAAAACCAGATGATATAGAAAACAGTGGGTCCACACTCTGAGATGGTAGTAATTAAAGTTTACATTCTTAGTTCTTACATCTGACTCATTAGTGTTACCTGTGTGGCCCTTCTAGTTATAAATACTGGAGACCCTTGTTCTAGAATGGTAAGCTCCTCAAGAACAGAGCCCATGACTTATGCAGTACACTGGGCACAATGCTCGACAAATGGTAGGTGTTAATTTTTTTTTAACATATCTAGATTGAGCTTGAGCTAAGACTCATTTGTTTTGTCCTAATCTATCTGATCACCAAAATTATTCTCAATGAAAGAAAAATCAAGCAAAAGAAAATGAGTTCAATTATGATTTCTCTTTGATATTTATTAATATTACCTTATTAATCCCAGGAATAGGTGAGCCTACACTTCTCTCTTTCTTTCTTTTTTTTCTTTTTTAAGATTTTATTTATTTATTCATGAGAGACACACAGAGAGGGGAGACATACCCAGAGGGAGAAACAAGCTTCCCACAGGAAACCTGATGTGGGACTTGATCCCAGGATCCCAGGATCACGACCTGAGCCAAAGGCAGATGCTCAGCCACTGAGCCACCCAGATGCCCCCCTTTGTCTGACTTTCAAAAGCATTTCCCAAACTGTGTCTTTTAAAACACTGTTCTGGGGATCCCTGGGTGGTGCAGCGGTTTGGCGCCTGCCTTTGGCCCAGGGCGCGATCCTGGAGCCCCGGGATCGAATCCCACGTCGGGCTCCCGGTGCATGGAGCCTGCTTCTCCCTCTGCCTGTGTCTCTGCCTCTCTCTCTCTCTGTGTGTGACTATCATAAATAAATAAAGAAAAAAAATATTAAAACACTGTTCTGGAAAATGTTAATGAGTTTTTTGTCAAATAAATTTGGGAAAAGTTATATTTAAAACAGTTAAACTGGTTTTTGTGTATGTGTGTGTGGCATTTACAGGCCTTCTCAGTCTTAAATATACTTTTATTTAGTGCGAACTTCAAAGAAGGAATGTATGATATACAGTGTTTTGCAAACTTATTCTCTAATTCATTCAACAAATATTATTGCATGCCTAATATGTGCCAGGCACTATATTAGGCACTGGAGACAGAGCAATAAACAAGATAGACAGAGATCTCCCAGCTTTGTAGATCTAATAATGTAGTTGGCCGTGAAATTTCCTCATCCATAGACCATAATTTGGAATATGCTACTCTGGATTATTACTCAGCAAAGAATATTTGATTTTCCTTAATGATTTTTTTAAGTTTCAGCTTATTTTTTTCCTAGACCTTCTTAACAATAATTTGTACAACTGTTTTCCACAGCCTTATTTTCCTTCTTAATTATATGTTCTTTTTTAATTAAGTTTTTCATTTTAATTCCAGTATAGTTAACATGCATAATTATATGTTCTTTATATCAATTATACAAGTCCTTAAAATATCTTGAGTTCATCCTTTTTAGCTATTTTGGCATCTTTGTTAGTTTAAAGCATCTGATATAAATGGCCCAAAAGAAGAGCCTGTGTGAATGTTACTTAGCTAGAACATTTAAATTTAGTATCTTTTAGCAGAGATACTAAATTTTTTCAAGGTTTTCACAATTAACTAGAGAAAAGTTAAGTCTACAAAACATATGTCAGAAAGTTGTTGCATGGCTGTAATGAAATTACTGAGTCAGCATGCCTTGACGATGATGATGATGATGGTGATGATGATGATGATAATAATAATAATAATAATAATAATAATAATAAATCCAGGAATTCTATTTTTCTTAACCTAAGAAAAATGTAAGTATACAGGCAAAATATGTCTTCCCATTTAAATTTAGAAGCTCGCAATATAAGCTTACTGTCTAGTTGAACAGATAGTCTTGCCATTTGCGTTCCTTAAATATTTCATTTCTGTCTCCACCCTGGGGGAGAGACCTGTGCTATTGATATTACTGCTTAAATAGTTTAGGAGTTTTAAATTTCTGCTACGAATTCCAGTCTAAGTATAAAATACTTTGTGTGTTAAACACTTAGAGCTTTGGTTACATTAAAATCTCAACGAAAGCTGTCTTCATAAATGAAGTCCATCTAATTCCTATCCCAGTCTGTTGCTCATTTCATTAACATCTTTTCAGCCAAAATTCTAGTAGACTAAAACATCCTAATAGTCCTAAAACAAACATAGTCTATGTTTTAAGGTCTTTCTATTGATATTAATAAGTTACACATTAGGTTTATCTGGAAACTTGTATTTTCCATACCAACAGTGAAAATACTTTATTTCTCATTTTGAACATAGTAAAAAAGAGACATACTTGCTAAAGTTATTCTAAAATTTAGATTATTCTGTGTTTAAAGGAAAAATATTCAGCTTTTTATGGCCTTTTTATGAATCAGACCTTAGTCAATTAACCTGATTAGTGTTTTAGTAGAACTAAAATTATTCAATATTGAGACATAATCGACAAATAGCACTGGGTAAGTTTAAAATGTACAGCATAATGATTTCACTTACAAATATTGCAAAATTATATGCATTCATTTGTTCATTATATTAATTCAATATTCATTATTAAGTATACACACTACAAATCTAAAACATATCTCAAAATATAATTGACAAAAATAATTTGCATATTTCCAATTACGTGGTTTTTCAAAGGCTTTATCTTTTTTTTTTAATTGCTCTGATTGGTTAAGGAGAACTGAGTCATCTGATAGTGAGGCCAGAAATGAACTGGTTATAACTCAGCCCTCAAAACATTAAATTTACTGTTTTCTATGTTATAATAATGATTATAATATTAAAGTCTAACAGAATCATTTTCAAGCAGGTGTACTTTTAAGATAACATGAAAATTTTTTTTTGATTGGTTTATTAGATTAAATCAATTTGCTTGATTCATGTTTAATCTTTCAATTCTTTCATCATCTCTTTCCAAACTTTTACACTGAGGTGTCTTTGCTTGTCAAATTAAGTTTTGTAGACTAGAGACAATTCCCTCTGGAATTAAAGGAAATGTCTTCCCTTAATTAGCCCATAGTGGATTTTTTTTCTCTCCTATTTTACTTCCTTTGCCAGCAACTAAATAATTTAATATTTTGAACATTACAAAGCTCCATATCCTTGCTCCTTTTTGGGGGAAGTATCTTAGATACAAGACTTTTAAGCAAAGATCCTGGGATGAATTCTATCTAGCACACTCTTGTGTCCCCATCACGGAGTGTCTGTCTTTCCAGTGTTGTTAATGATTGGGAGGGGCTGCTCATAAACTAAGATCTGTGTAATGCGGCTTATGGTCTTTTGAGCATATTCTGTACTTCTGCTACAAAAAACAAACCCACACAAAACAAACAAATAAACAAAAAACTTTATAGCAACCATTATTGCTATAAGAAAAAAATAATTGCCATGATTCCCACTCTGAGTTGTATATAAGATAAAACTGATTATTGATTTTCTGAGAGATTCTTTTTTAAAAAGATATTTATTCATGAGAGACAGAGAGCAAGAGACAGGCAGAGACATAGGCAGAGGGAGAAGCAGGCTCCATGCAGGGAGCCCGATGTGGGACCCGATCCCAGGACCTCAGGATCACACCCTGAGCCACAGGCAGACGCTCAACCGCTGAGCCACCCAGGCATCCCTCTGAAAATTCTTTGGTCATTTGTATTCTCTCAGTAGTGCCTGGTCAAGAAACAGTATTATCTTAGAGACACTCTTAATAAAGTTAGAGGTAAACTACTGCTTGCACATATGAAGTTCAGTTTCTCAAATATTAAGACAGTAAAACTCATAATACCTTATTTTTTATGCCGTTGTCTCATTACTTTACATTTTCTCATCTATAAAGTATAGGAGGTTTTAAAAATTTTTGAAGACTAAATTATAACCAATCAGACGATGGGAAAGTCTTTTTGTTTCCTTTTCCTACATAAAAGAAGTGGATGTATTGATAGTCACTTATTATATAAGAGTCCTGTGTTAGTTTTATAATTCATAAGAAAAAAATTTTTTAGTAAAAGGTAGAAATGTCAGACATGTCTTGGTAGCAAAGGATCACAAGGCATCCAATTTAGCAACATAGTTTAGAGAGAGCTATGCAGTAATCGGCCACCTTTCCTTGATCCCCAGCATTTATTAGCATTTGTAATGACATAGTCAGGTCTGCCTCTCAGGGAGAGGATCAGCTTAGAGCCCAAATGATGAGTCTACTTTTGGTGGTAGTATTTGTGAGGAAAGGATGAAGTAACTGGGACAGTATTTCCTACAGATGTGAAGTATGATAAAACTGTTGAAGCTTAGCCTGTTCCAATAGGAGCCAAAATGCACCCTGTGAAAAGCATTCTTTCCATTTTCCAACCAAATTACCTCACACTTATAAGACACCCCCCCCCCAATGTGTGTTCCAGGTTCTTACTTCTGAGTATCTACTCATACGAGCCCCTGACTTGCATGCTCTTCTTCATTTCCATGTATGTCCAATGACATCTGACCCATTTGTTAAAGCTCAGGTTAGATATTGTCTTGCTCTGGTTTACTATTTCTCTTGCCTCTGGCCTAAGCAAAAAACTTATTTGCATTCTTTTGCGTAGCCCCCTGGAAAATTTATTATGGTCTAGAACCAAATTCCTAACTTGGAATAGTGTTCTTTTATCCTGAATAAAGCGTCCTTTTATCCAGCCTTGGGGTTAATGCATATATTTTACTAGGAGCTGTTTAACAGAGAGAGGGCTGATCTAGGGCATGTTTGGTGTTTGAGACCTGTAGGCATGTATCTTGGTATCTATAAATGTTATCACTGTGTCCATTTTAGATGATATACCTAGCTAGAATCCATTGTAACTTGCATAACTACCCTCCTGAGCAGTCAAAATTTATGTAAATGTAAATATAAAGACAAATGTTTTATAATGTATAAAGATCTATAATATGTAACTATACATATTCTCCTTATTTACCGCAGATTCATCTGCACCATGGGACTCTACACGATCTACTTTGTTTCCTTTATAAAGAACCCAATTTCTAGCTGTGTTGAAACCCTACCAGTTCCTTCAGCATTCTTTTTTTTATGCTCTAACTCACCTCTATATCTTTGTATATATTATTTCTTTTGTCTAAAGTAGGCTTTACCAGCTCTTACCTTGACTACTTGTTTTTCAGCTCTACCTACACAGTCTGAAAAGATAACTTTTCTATGTCCCATCTCCCAGCTCCTTGCCAATAACTCCCTAAAATATATGCATATTAAGAACACATACATGTATCTAAACATGAACCTTCCTCTGTGTCTTAGTAGCCTCTTGTGCAAACATCTATCACAAAATTTAACCCTTTGTACTGTGTTGTCTCATCCCCCCCCCGCACTAGAAGGTGAATTCTCTGTAGGTATAATTAATAATAATTAGGATAATTCCTAATTAGGATAATTCCATCATCCTATCTCAGTATTTTTTAAAAGGCTCAGTATAGAAAGGCATTTCATTATTTTTTTAATGAATGAATATTATTAAGACAGTACAGAAATCACTGTGGACTGGAGTGGGATAATGAGGCTGTCTAGGAAAACTGGGTTTTTACCTGGATTTTGAAAGATGAGTCATGTATGGATCAGCATATCAGTAAGAAAGGAGTACAAACAAAGGCAGAGGAATGATGGAAAGATGGAGAGAAAGAAAGACAGGACTATAGCATCAGTAGAATGGCAGATAGGGGGTGCTTGCAGAGTGAACAGATCACGTACATTCTAAGAAGCCTGACAGCTGGGCTTGGATCAGTAGGCAAGAGGATAATTTGTAGATTTCAATTAATTGGTAGTGAAATAAATGGGTTGGAGGAAAACCTAAAATAGTGGCAATAGTTGGACTATAAGAAAAGGGGAAATTGGGGCACCTGGGTAGCTCAGTCAGGTAAGCGTTTGCTTTCAGCTCAGGTCAGGATCCCAGGGTCCTAAAACCAAGTACTGCATTGGGCTCCTTGCTCAGCAGGGAGTCTGTTTCTCCCACTGCCCTTCTCCTCTGCTCGTACTCTCTCTCTCTCAAATAAATAAATAAATAAATAAATAAATAAATAAATAAATAAATAAAATCTTTAAAAAGAGGGAGGGATATAAAGGAGTTATAAGAGAAAAAAGTATAATTCATTAGTCCTTTTATTTGGAAAATAAAATTAAGTATATTAATACTCAAAGTAGAAAGACTGTATTTGCAGTGGACCCATTTTCCCTGAAGCTAATTGAATTTAATTTTTCTTTCTGAGACCTCTAGCAGTTCTTCCCTAACTGCCCACACATTCAGGTAATGATGTGATCACTATATCTCTACATTATATTTTAGAATTTCTTTCAGATCTGAATCTTTGATGAGATCATAAAATAATAGGCTAACCCATATCTTCATTAATGTGGCATCAGGCTAATTGAAAATAAATCACTACAAGTATGAGGTAAATCTGAATATGTATTTAAAACTGGTAAAAGAAACCATTTTAGAAAGTAGTTGGTATTTATCTAAAAGTTTGATTACAAACTAAATTGATTTTTTAGGGTGTTCATCTATTTATATTTTTATAGAGCATACCCTGTTTGAGAATTAAGTAATTTCTTCCTAACTTGAAATTAGTATTTGAAAATTAGTTATAAGACATCTAATTATTTTAAATATATATTCCTATATATGTACATATGTGCATATACTTAAGAATACACATACATGTTACTTCAGTGAAAGATTATGGCTGAATGAAAGTAAAATTAACTCATGGACAGGAAAATACTTAGTCTTTCAGCCTTGTCTTCTCAGCCATCCATTCCCTTGAGAAAGCAAATTTTGTTCAGACACAAAAGAAAAATGTACTATTAAAATGCAATTCAGAAGTGATAAAAACTGTAAGTGTAGCAGCCGGCTCACAGTACCCTCTTTGTATACTCAGGGACATTGGGGCCACATTAATTTTTGTGTGTGTGATGTCCATCCCATGTGCAAATTAGCACTGGAAGGGCCATAATCTGTCTTATATGAGAGCTCTTTTCCCAAGAGCATGTATAATAATACATGCTTGTGTAATTTTGTGTAATTCAAAGCTCTCTGTACTGTTTATTTGATTTTATATTTTAAATAGTATTAGAGAATGTTTTCTTAGGAAAAATATTAAGGGATTTATTAATAAACATTGAAAGGAAAAAACATGAAAAGGAATCATGAAGTATAAAATTAAAATAATGCTACTTTCCTTTATTAGTTTTTAAACAAATTTATGAGTATAATGGAAAAGAATCAAATTTTCAGCTGAAGTGAGATATAAAAAAAAACTTCCTTGTCTTAATTAGGTGAGATAATATCTGAGAAAATACTGACATATGCTTATAGATCAATATATCTTTTGAACCTCAACTTTGTTTTTTCAGAGCCTGAATTTCAGAATATTATTCTCAGCAGAATATTTCATTTCACTACATATTATATATATATATTTTTTTCATTTCCCAGATCTTTTTCACTAGTTTCTTTTATTTAAAATGCATCTAGCTCCAACATCATTGGTGCCATAGCCTCTTTGATTATATTAATTAAGATTTTTTGATATTTACTCCTATTTCCTTCATTAAATCTCTTTCCTCCAGATTATCTTCTATTTTGGGATATGTGTCTTTCTCTCATGTTGGTACTTTTCCCAACTGATAATCCATTTTTAGATTTATATTAAAGGAGAACTCTAGAAATCAGACTGGAATGTATTTGTATGCGAGAGTGGCTTTGTGACTGATCAACTTTTAATTAAGAATTCTTCAAATGTTGATATTCAAAGTTGTTTTCTGGGCATTCCTAGTATCTTTTGAGAAGATTCATTCATCTGAACTAAGTATTTAAGCTCACATAGATAAGAGCAAAAGAAAAGTTCAGTGAATAAACATTGATTTAAAAATCCATATATCTCAGGACACCTGTGTGGCTCAGTGGTTAAGCACCTGCCTTGGGCCTAGGCGTGATCCTTGAGTCCCAGGATCAAGTCCCACATCGGCTTCTTGCATGGGCCTTGCTTCTCCCTCTGCCTATGTCTCTGTCTCTCCCTCTCTGTGTGTCTCATGAATGAATGAATGAATGAATGAATAAATAAATAAATAAACTTTATTCACACAAAAATTGTATTACAATCTTAGATGTTCCATGGGTTTCAAAATTTTGATCCTTTATGTTGATCAGGATAACACATTAAAATAATAATGCTGATGCAAATGATAATGATGAACATGACAACAAGCTACTTTTACATTTACTTCTACTTTTAGCTCCCCCATTATTTATTGGACACTTGCTCTTTTAGCCTCCATGTTAAGCTTTACATATACTAAATTATCCATTCCTTACAACCATCCCATATGGAAGTAAAATCTCATAGAGGTCAAGTAACTTCCGTGAGGGAACAGTGGTAGCAAGAGCAAAGCTAAGATGAGAATATTGGTCTGGTTAGCTCAAAAGCCCCGTTATTTATAACCCCTACCAAAAATGCCTTCACTATTTGGATTAGTTAAAGAATGAAACTGAACCACTATCTTAACACATACACAAAAATTAACTCAAAATGGATTAAAGACTTGAAACCATAAAGCTCTTAGAAGAAAATCATAGGCAGTAAGCTCCTTGTCATTAACTTAGTGATTATTTTTTTTGGATTTGACACCAGAAGCAAAAGCAAGAAAAGCAAAAATAAACAAGTGGGACCACATCAAAATGAAAAGCTGCACAGCAAGAGGAACCATCAACAAAATGAAAAATCAACCTACTGAATGGGAGACAATATTTGCAAATCATATATTTGATAAGGGGTTAATATTTAAAGTATGTAAAGCACTCATACAATTCAATAACAAAAAAAAGTTTAATTTTAAAATGAACAGAGGAATTAAATAGACATTAAAAAAAAAGACATACAGATGGCCAACAGGTATATGAATAGATGTTTCAACATCACTAATCATCAGGGAAATGCAAATTAAAACCACAATGAGGCATCACCTTACACCTGTCAGAATAGCTGGTATCAGAAAGAAATAACAAGTGTTGGCAAGGATATGGACAAAAGGAGACCCTTGTGCACTGTTGGTGGGAATGTAGATTGGTGCAGCCACTGTGGAAAACATTATGGAGGTTCCTCAAAAAATTAAAACTAGAACTACCATATGATTCAGCAGTTCCTCTTATATATATTTATTTGAAGAAACAAAAACACTAACTTAGAAAAATATATGCACCCCCGTGTTCATTGCAACATTATTTACAACAGCCAAGATATGGAAGCAAACTGCATGTCCATCAGTAGATGAATAGATAAAGGAAATGTGTTATATACAGTGGAATATAATTCAGCCATAAACAAAAATGAGATCTTGTCATTTGCAACAGCATGGATTGACCTTGGAGGTATTATGCTAAATGAAATAAAGTCAGACAAAGACAAATACCATAAGATCTGACTTATATGTGGAATCTTTAAAACAAAATGTTGGTAAATACAGAGAACAGATTGGTGGTTGCCGGAGATGTGGAGTAGTGGGTGGGTGAAATGGGTGAAGGGAGTCAAAAGGTACAAAATTCCAGTTATAAAATAAGTGAGTTATGTGGACTAATATGGAGACTATAATTTATAATACTGTATTGCATATTTCAAAGTTGCTAAGAGAATAAATCTTAAAAACTCCTCATCACAAGAAAACAAGGTAGCTATGTATGGGATGGATGTGAAATAGACTTGCAATGATCATTTCATAATATATACAAATACTAAATTATGTTGTACACCTGAAACTAGCATAACTAATATAATCTTGTATGTCCATAATACCTTAATAAAAAAAAGAAAAAAATATTTGAAGAAAGCCCATTTCAATGAAAATTTCCTACACGGGCCTCCTTTTCATTTTTGGGTACCATTTTAAAATTAAGAACATTTTTATTTACACAAATTTTGCATTATTTTGCTTCATTAATTAATGAATTTATTCTTTAAAATTTTCCATATTTCCAAAATATTTGAAACTTATAAATATTCTATGTAAAAGGTATCTCCATTTGCTGAATAAGAAATGAAGATTCATAAAAGTAACAGAGATAGTGTCAGGTTGAACTGGAATCCAGGTCTTGTGACTCCAAGCTATGTTTTATTTTTCACTATGCTTTACTATTTCTCTAAATTCTAATGTTTTTAATGAAATGTCTGCATAAATAAAATTAACATCACTTAAATGTTCCTTTAGGTTTTTGCCATTTTCGTCCCATCATAAAAATAAAAAGTACATCCCATTAATGCATTCATCAAGCAAGTATGGCCCCAACTCTTATGGAAGTCAACATTTTAGAGATGAAAATCCTAGGAAGTGGATCTGTGACAAGGTAAGATAATGCAACATTAAAAAGATGATGTTCCTTTTTAAAGGCTAAAAATATGCACGATTACAATAAATATGAATATTCTCATTACAGTTAATACCATCATGGTTATAAAATTATTTATAGCTATTTTATGTAAAGATGGCACTGCTGATCTGTGGCAGTAAGAGATTTATATTTTTGTTTTTTAGTGTTACATGTTTTTGTATGTAATGGCTCAGCTGCTCTATGTTCTGTGGCATGCATCATGGCTTTGCCAAAGCCAATCAGGATCAAAACTTGAATCTATGGTCACAGAATAGTCAGCCTTTCAGACATAGAAATCAGTGCTTGATTACTTTCTCTCAATCTGTGTGTATGTGGATGGATAGATAAGTAAATAAGTAGGTAGGTAGATAGGAATACATAGAGATATATGTGATATGTATATATTTGATATAGAAAAGAAAAAACAAATATTTATTAACTGATTCTAGAGTTGTATTTGTTAGTATTTAGATAAAATTTTCTGATTAGGGAAAACACCAAGATGTCTTACACAATAGGAGGTAAAAGGAAAGTTCTTACCATGTGTGTAGCCTATTATCTAACAGAAACTGTAACTTATTTATAAAAATAATTACATAGAGGGATGCCTGGGTGTCTCAGGGGTTGTGTCTGCTTTCGGCTCAGGTTGTGGTCCTGGGGTCCTGGGATCTACTGCCTCATCGGGCTCTGGGCATGGAAGCCTGCTTCTCCCTCTGCCTATGTCTCTCCCTCTCTCTTTCTCTCTGTGTCTCATGAATGAATAAATAAAATCCTAAAAAAAAAAAAAGAAAAAGAATTACATAGATAAAATGAAGTTGTAAGTGGCTTTCTAAAAGGTAATTAAAGCCACTGAGTTTCATAGAGTATATCAGACACATTGGTTCTATTAATAATCTGTCAGTGAGGATTTACTCATTTATACACAGCCTCCTTCCAGAAGAATTTAAGACACTTTACTAAAATCAAATACAATAAAGGTTATATTTTAGAAATAAAAATAGATGAAATGATCTTAGATGAGAACAGTGTCTATGCTCACAAAATAAAGGAAACCATTACTGCAGTGGGAAGGGACAGGAATTTCAGCTTGTGTATGGCAAAGATGAAGAGGAAACACAAGTTGCAGACATATCCTCATTACTCAAGAGGAAGACACATGTTAGACCCTTAAGAAAAAATGAGTTCTTTCTTTATTTTACCAAACTCTAAGATAAAGTCTTTTTTTTAGGACATTGTAAATATGGGATTACCAAGGATAAGTCACTGGGGAGTAACAAGGATACTTTAGAAAGTGCCTAATTTTCTTTTCCACCTGCAAGGTCCTCTTTCTTAAAAAACTATCTAAAATACTAAATAATAATTCCACATCATAAGGAATATGTGCAGTGAGTGTACTGATTGGCAAACCAAAATACTGGTGATGATGTTATTCTTGTCATTTGTTTTTACCTAATATGCAACAATTCAGAAGATAGGCTAAATACATTTTCCAACTATTTAATTTCATATTTTGAATGTGCATAACATGATCCACATCTCATTTGCTATTTGACATAAAAATTTTTTTGCCCTCTCACTATTTTATTTAATTCAAGGAAGTATTCATTTCTTTAAATATAAATGACTTACATGACATTAAGGACATTAAGCTACTTCAGAGTAAATAAGATCCTTGTGCAAATGTTTCTTTCCTAAAATAATACAGTACCTTCTGGTTTTATATGACATATTCACCTCATATACTGACATATTTTGGCATATACATCTATCTTAGAGAAGTAAGCAACTTCATGGAAATATAGAGACTTTGGGATACTCACTAAAGAGAAAAATTGTTTATTTCATTCTTTTGAGAAATCATCATGTGCCTCCACATACTTTTAGAAAGTATACATATTTAAAGTTAACCATAAATAGTTGTTCTTGTAGACCCTGAAAAATAAGAGAGAAGAGTATAGGGATTCTTTAAATCCTAATAAATCATTAATCCACTAAACCCTACATAAAAGCATGTAGAAAAATACTAAATGCAAATGGAAATTCCTTTTTCCCTGCTTCTCTCCATTCATTATTTCTTCATACTTTCTGATCTCTTCAAATAACCATATTAAGTCAACAAATCATCCTTCTGTGTGGCTAATGTAATCTGCACAATGTAGAGGTAGCCATTTTATTGTTTATATTTTAAATCTTACAACTATTAGACATAATTTATATTTTGATTTGATGTGAAGTGATTTGGGTGAGAATTGGGTTCAATAAATTGCTAAAAGCAGGCTTCTTTTTCTTTATATTTATAAGACTTAGTTTCTTGATTACAAGGTTGGAGGCCACAATTTATTCATTATTAGTTGAGTAAGAACAGTTTTAGGGAGGCTAGAGTTATTAAGGTCAAAATATTGAAGAAGGAAAGGCTGACCTGGTTTTATGCCTCCTCTGGGGCAAGATGGGCTGTTTACAAACATTTAAATATACATAACATTTACTGAAAGCAATAAATTGATTTCAGCCAAGAAATAGCTCAATTAAATATAGTTGGCTCCTGTTTTCCACCTTTCCCGTCATGTTTTAAGATTATCTACGTGGAGAATTTTCTTTTCTTCTGTCATCTATAAACACAGAGGTTATAATTTTCAGGTCATTTGTTATACAGTGTTAAAGGGTATCAGTTGAGAGAAAATCAAATGTTAGATAATCTTTCTCTAACCACATTCACATTAAATTAAATATCAAATATTATTTAATATTTTTGTTTTATTTTTAATGCTATTGATCCAAAGAACACTATACAAAGACATCAGAAAGTCAACAAAGGGAGAGCAAACAGTAATTTTTTCTTCATGCTATGAAAATTAATAATGAAAAACAACATATCATTTTTCTTAAAAGCATAGAAATCAGTAATAAAAAGTGTAATAAAACATATATAACTTACATTTCTTTTTTATGTAATTAGTGATGATAACTTAAGTTGAATATTTTTTTTAAAAACTTTATTTAAATTCAATTTAGGTAACATAATCTGTACTATTATTAGTTTCTGGTGTAGAATTTAGTGATTTATCAGTGCTCATTACATCAAGTGCCCTCCTTAATGCCCATCACCCAGTTACCCCGTGCCCCCACCCACCTCCTCTCCAGCAACCCTCAGTTTGTTTCCTAGAGTTAAGAGTCTCTTATGGTTTTCCTCCCTGTCCATTTTCATCTTATTTCTCCTTCCCTTCCTTACTCACATTTCTTTAATCTGTTTGTAAAATGCCCCAAGTTTTTAGATTCTGGGCCTGTGCCTTAACTGGTAAAACTTTATCAGTTCAGGTAGATAATGTGTATTTATAAATTCTTTATTGTGCTGATATCAATATTTAAAATAGAAGTGAATTTCAATAAGGAGTATACACCAGTCAGTCACTATTAATTTAATCTATTTGGGTAGATTTAAACAAGTTGGACAATATAAAAACTCAGTATACTAAAAACATTCTTTTGGTTGTCAAAACATTCACATATGTTCATATTTACTGAAGCAGAAATAATAGTCTAAGGCCTTTATCTGAATTGGAATGAGTTCTCATATGCATTTTAGATGACTGATTTTAATGGAACTATTTCATGTTTTCCCACGTTAGCAGAATTCAGGAAGAGACTTTTAAGATGGTTCATGTTGATAGAGCCTTTCTTCATATGTCTTATTGTAAGTGAATTACAACAGTAGGGCAGCCCTTTTTTGTTATTTTCACATGCATTTTAGTCCTAAACAGGATTTCATAAGCTACAAAGCATAAAAATATCTAGTACTCCAAAGAATTAATTTAGAGAACCTAAGCATATTGCACAGAACATAAAGTTGACCTTTACCGTCTACGGCTTTTGGAATGGAGTGGGATGTGGAACACATCATAGATTTAATGTGGCACATCGCTGTCTGCAGAAGCTTGGGTGGGACTGGGACTGCTTGCCCATGGCACCCGGTGATTGAATCTGCTGTCACCAGCATCCTGATAATAATGAACATTCAGCTTAACGACCGTGATTATGATTATCATAATTGATGTGCAAGTGCAGTGTGTGGGGATCATTACAGCTGAACTGTACAGCAGAGAAACATGCCTCAGTTATGGATAATTTTACTTTTATGCATTGATTGGGATAAAATATGCCTTTCTATTTAAACAGACCGGCTTCATATAATTTTAAGAATCTTTCTGTACATGTTGATTGATGATTATGCACTTGCTGAAAAACAGCCCCTTACAGTTGTTTGTTTTGTGTTGTTTCGTTTCATTAGTAAATGTAAACAATTAAATAATTAGGTGTAATTGAGGGAAAATATTTTGCTTATGAGGATGGCCTTCAATAATCAAGTATTCAGTTTAAGTGTTGGGGTTTTTTTTCTCTTTCTCTCTCACAATACACCGGGGACTGAAATTCTTCAATTTTTTTTTTTTCTATGATTACCCTTGTATCAATCTTCTTGAGGTCACTGGGCTTCAGGAAAAATAATAAGTTTAAATAATTTTTATTATAGATCTATAGATGCATTTGCATATGCATGTATTTATACTCTGTTATGCATTTTAGAAAAATGAAACCCAATATTATTGGAACCAAATATTATTTATCAAAGTAATAGTTACCCTATAGAATAATGTTAAGATATATATATTTACACGACCTCTGCTTTTTAACCACTACCTTCTTTCTTATAGATTTATTATATCATAATTTTCAGTTATACTTTTACAAAAGATTCTTGATTTGAATTAACTTGTGAATGAAAATAATATGCACAATGATATATCCAAGATTTTCAGTAGATTAGATCTGACCATATTAGTCTATGATTATTAACCTAAGGGCTTCATTTGCATTTGAGTCTAAAATATCACATTTGAGTGATGAACAAACATAATGGAACACATTTTCATAAAGCCTGGTAAGCCTTTTTTTAAAAAAAAACTTTTATTTTGTAACTGCAATAAGGCTGAGATTGAGAGATCTCTCCATCAGATTATTAATAACTGTAGAGCTCTAAAGAGACTATGGCAAACATTTCCTTCTGAGATTTGTTTAAGATTTACATTACCCCAGGTAAGGTGCATGCCCTAGATGTGCAGCTGTACAGTGTAGTAAAGGACAGAATCTTTGTTTGAGAGCCAGGGGTTTTATAGCTTGTCTATAAAATTCTCCTATTGAAAGTTTTTGGCCCTAGTGCGATTCTTGAACTTTATTAAGAGTTCCTCTTTTAGTTTGTCTATAACAATTCAACATATGCCAATCTTTTCTGCATAATTACTAATCTAGTATAACAAGAATTAAATTCTTCATCTGAAGAAATCTTGGAATATGTTATCTGTACTTCCCTGCAATTAAACTCTTTAATTAAAAAAAAAAAAAAACTTTAAATGTCTCAATTAGTTTTGTTATTGTTGTTGTTGGAAACTGGGTTAACATAATATTGAAAATTGTAGTCTTCTAGACCTTTTACCCTCATCTCTAGGTATAGGATCATAGTTTTAATTTCTTTCTGTGACTTCCTGGTGATGTCTTTATGTAACCTGGCAAAAGAGAAGGTTAACAAGAATCAAGAGCCCCAAAATGACTAGAATTAAAGCTAGTGAATGTTTTCAATACCTTAGAAAGAGGCTGACTTTGATATTAGGGAATCATGGACATGTCTGAAGCATTATATGAACATGAGAGTTAGCATTAACAGTGTTTATTCAAGTGTCATTCTGGCTATGTCTGCAGGTTTGGCATGGAGAAATCAGAGGAATATTTGTAAGTCCTTCTAGGTGGGCCCCTATCAAACCACATTAAACAATAATATTTGAGCATTTGTACCACAGAACATTCTTACACCTACATCTTTGCCCTAATGAATTCCCAAAAGTGAAAATTATTTTAAGATTTATTTATTTATTTTGGAGAGAGAGAGAGTCCACATGTGGAGCAGAAGGAGAAGGAGAGAGAGAATCTTAAGCAGACTCCTCACTGAGCATGGAGCCCTACATGGGCCAGGACCCTGAGATCATGACCTGAGCCAGAATCAAGAGTCAGACGCTCAACTGGTTGAGCCACCCCAGGCATCCCAAAGATGAAATTTCTGCGTCAAGGCTGTGATGATTGATTTTATATGTCAGTTTGATTAGACAATAGTACCATTATTTAATCAAACAGTAATCTAGGTGATGCTGTGGTTAACATCTACAATAAAGTTGACTGTAAGCAAAGGAGATTACCCTCAATAATGTAGGCTTCAGTCAGTTGAAAGCTTTATGAGCAAAAATTGAGGTTTCCTGAAAAATAAATCCTCCTTTAAGACTGTATTAACTCCTGCCTAAATATTTAGTCTGCCAGGTTACCCTGCAGATTTTGGACTTGCCTGTCTATAATTGCATAGGCCAATTCTTTAAAAAAAAAAAAAAAAAAACAAAACTCTATCATTCATCTATCTATCTATCTATCTATCTATCTATCTATCATCTATCATTAGTTCTCTCTCTGGAGAAGAGTGACTGATATAGAGGGCTAGCACATTTGTTTTCTAATATTTTGAGTTTTTCCAGGTTTATAGAGATATAATTGATCTATAATATTGTTTTAGTTTGAGGTGTACAACATAATGATTTGATATACATATACTTTATTAAATGATTACCAAATACATCTGTCTGCTTATAATTACCTATCTGTGTGTATGTGTGTGGTGAGAACATTTAAAATACACTCTCTTGGAATGCATGGGTGGCTCAGTAGTTGAGCACCTGCCCCTGGTTCAGGATCGAGTCCCACATCAGGCTTCCTGCCTGGAGCCTGCTTTTCCCTCTGCCTACATCTCTGCCTTTCTCTCTCTGTGTCTTTCATGAAGAAGTAAATTATATATATATATATATATATAATATATAAATACACTCTCTTACTGTTAGTTCTCTGGGAATTTTTCATCTTATAACTGAAAAATTTTTCCCTTTGACCAATATCTCTTCATCCCCCACCTCTAGTCCCTGTTCACTAATCTACTGTTTCTGTGAATTCAACTAGTTTATATTTCATATATAAGTGAAGTCGTATAATATTTGTTTTTGCTTATTTCACTTAGTATATTGCCCTCAGAGTTCATTCCTATTGTCTCAAATAGCAGAATTTCCTTTCTTATTTCTGAATAACATTTTATGAGTGTCTGTGTGTATCACATTATCACATTTTCTTTATCCATTCATCCATCAGTGGACACTTAGATTATTTCTTAGTCTTTTTTTTTTATTTTATTTATTCATGAGAGACACAGAGAGAAAGAGAGGCAGAGACACAGGCAGAGGGAGGACCATTCTCCATGCAGGGAGCCTGACGCGGGACTCGATCACAGGCAAATGATGCTGTGAAGTTAAAGAAGATAAGGACTGAGAAAGCCCCCTAGATTTACCAGAATCAGTCATTGGTTACTTAGCAAGAGCTGATTCAATGACAATATGGGGAACTAAGCCTGGATGGAGTAGCTTGAAGAGGGAATAAAAAAAATGGGGGGGGGGGGGGGGGCGGTGGAAGTGAGGGGAAGGGAAAGATCGATCAAGTGTAGATAGTAATTTGAATAAATTTAGCTAGAAAGGGAGAAGAGAGATTGATAGGGCAATGGCTATAGGGAGATATATAGTGAAGTATCTTTTTTTAAAAAAATGGGAGAGGGATCCCTGGGTGGCGCAGCAGTTTGGCGCCTGCCTTTGGCCCAGGGCGCGATCCTGGAGACCCGGGATCGAATCCCACGTCGGGCTCCCGGTGCATGGAGCCTGCTTCTCCCTCTGCCTGTGTCTCTGCCTCTCTCTCTCTCTCTCTGTGTGTGTGTGTGTGTGACTATCATAAATAATAAATAAAAATTTAAAAAAAATGGAAGAAGTCTAGCATGAATAAATTTTACTGTGCTATATGGATATTATTATTTAACCAATTTCCTATGATTTAATATTAATTTGTCTTCTAAATTAGTCTTTTTGAATTTTCATATTTGGAAGCAATGTTGAGGACCAGCGCTCCTGTAGCCCAGCCTTTGCCTACAAATATGTTTAAAGCAGTTGTTCTCTACCAGAGGTGATTTTGCAATTTGGGCAGTGTATAAACACGTTTTCATCTACCACAACTGGGTAGAAGTGGGTGGAGGTGGGTGCGACAGGCATCTAGAGGCACCCACCTCGAGGCTATGGATTGCTAAATTTCCTATAATGCACAAAACAGCTCCCCACAAAGAATTATTTACCTAAAATGTCAGTAGTGCCTCTTGGGTTTAAAAAGTATGCATGTTTTTAAGACTTTTGATTCATCTTCCTAAATGTCAAACAGAAAGAGTAAACTAATTTACATGTCCAACTGGCAATTTATGTGAATTTCTACTTCCCTATAAAGATTTATTTATTTGATATAGAGAAAGCACAGATGTTTGCATGCATGGAGGTGGAGGAGGGGGCAGAGGGAAAGGGAGAGAAAGAACCTCAAGTAGGTGGCCTACTGAGCGAGAAGCCAGTTTTATCAAAACTATTTTTTATGTCTCTTTTCAGTAGTATGTGCCCTGTTAATCCATGGGATTTCTATTCTCATTTTTTTATATATATATAAAAAGAGGTTCTACTTGATTCTTTTTCAAGTAAGCCTGGTCAGTTCTGATACTGTCTTGTTCATTTTTCATTCTTTTAATTCTCTTTTAAAAAATAATTCTTTGGTATCTATCAATCAGCCCAAAGGTTTTTTCCATTATCTAATTCTGAAGTTTGATATTCAGTCAACTCTAATTCATGATGGATTTTTTTTATTTACAGATTTCTTTTTCACTATATTTAAATTTTTGTTTAACATTGTTTATTATTTTAAGTCTTTAGCTTGTGAGTTTTTGTTCTCTGGAACTTTATGTAGGGGAATTCTTTGATCCCTGATTTAAGGTGCATTTCTTCAGAAAAGGTTTTGTTTATTTCTGCCAAGAGCTTAATGGACAAACTAAATTTTGGTTTGCTATACAAACCTCTATGAGGACAAGTTCATTGTTAGGCACTCTCAGGAAAGACTTTTTGTTTTTTGCTCCACTCAACCCAGAGCCAAGGATGAGACAGCAACATGTGTCAAAGTCTCCCTTATAAGGTCTTTTTCTAGTTCGCCTACTAAGAATGTTATTTTTCAGGAGTGCTAGTTTCATACAGAGGTCTCCAGTATAACTCCCACACTCTGCTGTAGCCCAGTTACCAATTTTTTGACTATTATGCCCAGACACTAAGACTATAAATAATACATATCTTGGGACAAACACTGACTGTAGTCCTCAGTGAATTTACTTTTTTTTTTTTTTTTTTTTTTTTTTTTTGTGGTCAATTCTGTCCTCTTCCAAAGAATCCCCTTATTTTTTTCCAGGTCATCTGTGCATTGAAAAGATCTCAAAATCTTTTATCCAGAAATTTTAAGTGAGAGAAAGCTTCTTGAATTTCTAGTTTGCTGTATTGCCAGAAATTAAAGTACTGACTCTTTCTTATTTCAAATGTTGGAATAATTTTTGCTAGGTAACAGATTGTCTATTAATTTTGTGCAGTTATTTTAAAGGGAAATGTTTATTCCCTAAGATATGCTTGTAAAGTTTTTCTAAATATTATATGATCACTTATTTCTTTTGCTATCATTAATATACTATAAAATGATTTGAAATTTATTCTTGTGTAAGGATGATTCAGTTTTACTTTTTTTTTTTACAAATAACTCTTGAGATTCCTTAATACCACTTATTTTGTTGTTTCTTATGGTTAGTGATTCTATTTTTATTCTTAACTTCATTTAGTCTCTATTTTATTTACTTTGATATTTTTATAGATTTTTTTATCATCTTATATTAACTCTTTTATTGTATGCACCACACTTACAGATTTATATATTGTATATTTTAAAAAATTTATCTTAAGTATGTGTCAAGGATATACAGAATATCAGAATATCATTTATAAATATAACAGTACAATGAACTCTCCACCTAACTTAGAGAAAAAATATTCCTATTATTTTGAAGTCTTATGTAGCACTCTCAATGATTCTATCCTTTCTGTTGCTAACTAGAGTTATCTACTATCCTGAATTTTTAATAATGTCTTTGCTTTTATCTATACTTTTATTACATATATTTATATTCCTAAGCAATAGTTAGTTTCACATAATTAGGCACTTTACATAAATGTCTTTTTATAAGTGTGTAAATTATACTGTGTGTTTTTTTTAACAACTTGCTATGCAAGATACCGTGTGTAGCTGCATTTTATTTTCACTGATATAAAGTATTTCACACATGAATTTGCCACAATTTATCCATTTTACTGGAGATGAATGTGGGATTTTTTTCACTATTTTGCTCTAATAAACTATGCTGATCTGAATGGTACCTTGGTTCTTTTACATATCTCCTGATTCCTATATGAGAGAAAGGAATTACTGATTGTAGGATATGTGCATACTTAAAGTTGTTCATAAAAACATACTTTTCCAAATGTTTTACAGATTTAATGTACAGCAGGGTTATTCAGTATTCCTGCCAAAATGTATTATCGTTAACTGTAACATTTTTTTGCCAGTATCAGATAGGTGTAACATTGCAGTTTTAATTCACATTTTCTTGATTTTAATGAAGTTGTGCTTTCTTCTCTAAGAGCATGCTATGTCTCTCAATAAAAATTATAGTTCTTTTCACATAGATTCTTCACATTAGTTACTAGGTTTATTCCTAAACAAATTATGTTTTGTTGTTATTGTGAAGAAATTCTTTTCTCATTCATTTTCTTTTTTTTTTTTATTTATTTATTTATTTATTTATTTATTTATTTATTTATTTATTTTATTTATTTTTTTTTATTGGTGTTCAATTTACTAACATACAGAATAACACCCAGTGCCCGTCACCCATTCACTCCCACCCCCCGCCCTCCTCCCCTTCTACCACCCCTAGTTCGTTTCCCAGAGTTAGCAGTCTTTACGTTCTGTCTCCCTTTCTGATATTTCCCACACATTTCTTCTACCTTCCCTTATTTTCCCTTTCACTATTATTTATATTCCCCAATCTCATTCATTTTCTAGCTTGTTCTTGTTGTATAGACATTTTTGTTGTCCATATGTGTTTTTGTTACTGTATTAGTTTATTCAGGTTGCCATAAAGTACCACAAATGGGGTGGCTTAAACAGCAGATACTTTTTCTCACAGTTCTGGAAGCTGGAAGAACCAAGATCAAGGTATTATCTGGGCTGGTTTCTGGTGAGGAGTCTAGCTTATAGATAACTGCCTTCTTGCTGCCATGTCCTCACGTAACCTCTTCTCTGGACATGCATAGAAAAAGAGAGCGAGATTGAGAGAAAGAGAAATATATCTCTTCCTCTTCTGTGATACCAATCCTATTGATTACTTCCTGGACTCAGAATCTCTTGTTTCAAATTACTACTTTAGTGCATAATTTTAAGCAAGTTATTTGAATTCTTTGTGTCTCAGTTTCCTCATCTGTGGAAAGGGAAAATATTTTACCTTACAGTTTGCTTTTATGACAGAATTAGTGAATTCTATAAGTGATTTGGACTCCCCAGCATGGTAAACACCATACCTTTTAGTTATTGTTGTGTATATATACACATTTTGTTATCTTTTCCTATTCTATTTTTGTTTCTTTTCCTATTCTATTTTTCTATTAGTATCTTTTGATCACTAATGCTCTAATGATATCCTAAGTCTCTAATGCTCTCTATGTCATTTAAAAATTCTCCATCATTAGCCCCATTTTCATGTGTTAACATTATAAAAGCTATTTGGAAAGTAATAATAAAATAACATTAATCCATTGAGTCCTAGATGATTAAAAGATTAATTTGCCTGTATTAACATAAGTTTATTTTCCATACTATATGTATTTCATTTTTTACTATTACAAAAACTAAGTACTGCAATGTAAATATATTAGACATCTAACTTGTGCTACTCCTAAGACAAGTATGTGAAAGCTTGCTATCAAGCTGAATTTTAATTTGTAGATAACATTTCCTATCCTTATGTATCTTCAGTTGGTTTTTATATCAGAATATAAAAAGAACTTTAAAAATCATTTTGGGGGGATCCCTGGGTGGCGCAGTGGTTTAGCGCCTGCCTTTGGCCCAGGGCGCGATCCTGGAGACCCGGGATCGAATCCCACGTCGGGCTCCCAGTGCATGGAGCCTGCTTCTCCCTCTGCCTTTGTCTCTGCCTCTCTCTCTCTCTCTCTGTCTCTCTCTCTGTGTGACTATCATAAATTAAAAAAAAAATCATTTTTGGTAAATTTCCAAGTTGATACTTAATATCATTTTTAACTCTTACAAAAAAGAAAAGGAACCAGCAGTAATACAGACCATAAAAATAAAGGACAAGTCAAACACTTATTTCGATTTTATGTTACCTTAATGTTTCATATCACTTTATGTAATGTACAGACAAGCTCAGAACTCCACCTATGTGTTTCATAAACTGGGCTTCCTACTTGAGAATTCATTTAAAGAAATTGTGAAAATTATTGTCAATTTTTTAACATACTTAACTCAGTATTTTCCAGATTATGCCTAAATCGGATATATTTTCTCCCAAAAATATTATTGAGTTATTTAACTAAATATTCGTATTTTAAATGATACTGGAAGCCTTACTATCCGACTGATTTTGAGAATTCTACAGTTAGTAACTTTATACTAGTGGGATTATACTAGTGGCTTATTGAAAATAGGGTCATTAACTCTAGGTTAATCTACAAGCTATTTTTTAGGTGGCTGTTATAAGGTTATCAACTCTTAGGGAAAACAATCTGCTAGCATGCTCAAAGGTTAACAAAAGTGAAAGATCAGATAACTAAAAAGTGATAACTTGATAGTCTGGATAGCAACTAACTTTAAGGGTATTGATTAAATAATATTCAGCTACAAAAACAGTGAAAATATTTCACGCTGTTGGCTAGAAAGATACAAATGTTGACCTTACTTTCTTATTAAATCTATTCCAAGAGCTATTTACAAAGGTTTTGCTCACAATTGGAATATTTAGTAAAATCTAATTTTCTTCCTTTGTAATTCCTCAGTTGGAAAATGTGGTCCCTTGATGATGATCTAAGGCTTTGAAGAATAAATGGATTTCAAAGAGAAAATTAGATGGTACTTATTCTGCTGTCTAACTAGCAATGCATTGTCATTTGTCTGTTGTATTATAAATGTCTCGCTTTCCCTACCTTCTTCATTTAATCATGTAAGTTGCCTGTAAGCAGCATTAGAGAAAAAGTTGCTGTGTTACTCCTTCAACTGTTGTCTTTTGTCTTTGCTTATCGCAGAGACAGCTCACACGTATGCCCAAGCAGAATACTCCATGTACTCCCTGACCTCTGGTGTCTTCTGAATCTCTTCCACCCACACCTTCAGTTGTGCCAAATCCTAGGGAAATATACTAGTGTCCTCCATCTACTTCCTTCAGAAGGTTTTTCCTAACTGCACCCCTCTCCCAAATTAAGTAATGTAGTAGTGTAGTAGTTTAAAAATTAAACCTAATGTAAAAACCACATTCTAGTCCAAAATTAAATCTTCTCATCATAAATAAGATATCATTTCTGTGCATTTATCCTGTATTTTATTATACATTTTTTCAGAGTATTTTTTTGTTAATGCATCTAATTATTTGTCATTAGAAGGCTGGCATGTCTGTCCAACATTCTTTGCAGGTTACCAGCCTGGTGCCATATATCAGGATGATATTTATTGTAACAATAATGAAGAGCAAATAGCATTTGCCATATACTTTTTTCCTTCACTTTTATGTCATACTTACATTAAGAAAATTACTTCCACTTTATTTGTCAACATTTTCAGTAGAAATTCTTATATTGCTAGCACCTATAAACCATTAAAAAAAAAGCTAAAGTATTTTCTTCAAAATACTATTTTTAAAAGAAATACATGGAATTTAAAACCATCCTGTTTAATCTGAAGCTTTGCTTATTTTATCTCTATGACTTTTGAAACATGCATATTGTTTTTCTAATTGAATTAAGAAATCATCTGTCATTTTAGTTTTGACATGTAATATACATAAATAATGTCCAAAGGATGGAAGCAATCTAATTTGCAAGTATTAATGTACTTTCTAATTCTAATAGCATTAATTGGGGAGTTATAAAATACTATATATAAAGTATGTGTTTTGTTTTTTAAGTATTTCTTCATATTTATGACTAGCATTACCTAAATATCAAGGTACAGTGAAAATTCTAAAAATATATCAGAAAAAAAGATGACAGAATAGCATATTAGATATACTCACAGGTAACATATATACTTTTTCTTTTTACCCCAAAATATTACTGATAAAATTTCCTTGCTTTAACTTTTAACTCTCATCTTACTTATCTATAATAGACATAAATGCTTACAATAAAAAAGGATCTCAAGTTGCATGAATCTGTCAGATTGGGAGATTTTCAGGTATCAAATGTTAAGTATTTGGTATTCTATGAAGAAATTCAACTCAGAATGTAGTTGCCATATTAGTATAAAGTTATGGCTTAGTAGCATTAAAATACTCAATGGTAGCTTTAAGGTTGATTTTTGATAACATGGTCACATAAAAATAAAGTTCACTTTCAAGAAAATTTCTTTCCCCTGTGAAGTACAATATGACTTATAGTACAACCTCAGTAAATTCTACTATTCTAAAGCCACAAAGGGTATTTTTTAATGTTATAAAATTTTAGTATAAATAATCATTATTATTGTTGTTATACGTCATGACCTCATAGTCAATAACAGTGTACTTAGTTTTATTTTTTTAATTTTTTTTAAGATTTTATTTATTTATTCATTGGGACGCCTGGGTGGCTCAGCGGTTTGGCACCTGCCTTCAGCCCAGGATGTGATCCTGGAGACCTGGGATCAAGTCCTGCGTTGGGCTCCCTGCATGGAGCCTCCTTCTCTCTCTGCCTCTGTCTCTGCCTCTCTCTGTGTGTCTCTCATGAATACATGAATAAAATCTTAAAAAAAAAAAGATTTTAATAAAAGATTAAAATCTTAAAAAAAAAAAAGATTTTATTCATGTATTCATGAGAGACACAGAGAGGGAGGGAGAGAGAGGAAGAGACACAGACAGAGAGAGAAGCAGGCTTCATGCTGGGAGCCAGATGTGGGACTCCATCCTGGGACTCCAGGATCATGCCCTGGGCCAAAGGCAGGCGCCAAACCGCTGAGGCACCCAGTGATCCCCCTTAGTTTTATTTTTAATTGATTTTTTATTGAAGTATAGTTAGCACATAGTGTTACATTAGTTTCAGGTGTACAATATAATGACTCAACAGTTCTGCACATTGCTCATTGCACATCAGAATAAGTGTACTCTTAATCCCCTTTATCTATTTCACCCATCCCCTCAGCCCCTCCCCCTCTGGCAACCAGCAGTTTATTCTCTGTATTTAAGCAGTCCGTTTTTGATTTGTATCCTTTTCCTCTTTGTTCATTTGTTTTGCTTCTTAAATTCCACCTATAAAATGATATGGTATTTGTCTCTGTCTAATTTATTTCACTTACTGTTATACCCTCCAGGTCCATCCATGTTGTTACAAGTGGCAAGATCTCTTTTCCTTTCTCATGACTAATATTCCATTGTGTATATGTGCAGGGACACATGGGTTGCTTCCATATCTTGATTATTGTAAATACTGCTACAATGAACATAGAGTTGCATATCTTCTTGAATTAGTGTTATGTTTTCTTTAGGTAAATACCCAGTAGTGGAATTATTACTGGATCGTATGGTAATTCTGTTTTTAATTTTTTGAGTAGTCTCCATACTATTTTCCACAGGTGACTGCACCAATTTGTATTCCCATCAACAGTGCATGAGGGTCCCTTTTTCTCCACAACCTCGCCAACACTTGTTATTTCTTTCTTTTTTTTTAATTTTTTATTTATTTATGATAGTCACAGAGAGAGAGAGAGAGAGAGAGAGAGAGAGGCAGAGATATAGGAGAGGGAGAAGCAGGCTCCATGCACCGTTAGCCCGACGTGGGATTCGATCCCGGGTCTCCAGGATCGCGCCCTGGGCCAAAGGCAGGCGCTAAACCGCTGCGCCACCCAGGGATCCCTGTTATCTCTTATCTTTTTGTTTCTAGCTATTCTGACAAGTATAAGGTGATGTATCTCATAGTGGTTTGGGTTTGCATTTCCCTGATGATGAGTGATGTTGAGCATCTTTTCCTGTGTCTGTTGGCCATTTGTATGTCTTCTTGGTTTTCTTTTTAAATATCATAGTCAAAAAGCTTATTATCTCCAGAGCATGTTGCCTGAAGTATGTTGCTCCATATACTCAGAGTTCGTCTGTCTTTGCCCCACTAAGCTCACAAATCCTTTCCTGTACAGCCATGAACACACATCCATGTACGGGAAAGGCATCACTGGGTGTTGAGGAAAGGAGAAGAAACTGGACAACCAACTTTCTCATATTGAAACATATATAAAAGTGATATTCTATGCTATGATTATTTTCTCATTGGAAGTGTAATTGTTAAGTATACTTCCATTACAAGCATGTGTTACCTGGTGGTGGATTTGGACTTCAGTACATGAGAGCTGTCCAATTACGTAGACTCACTAGATCACTAATATAGCTCAAGTCACTAGCTTCCTTCCACTTAACCATATTTCTCTTTGTAGGATATCATTTTACCTACCTCATTTCTTCTACTTATTTTAAGTAGGAAGTTTGATTTAAAAGCAGGCAAAGTGGGTTTTCAGTTTAAATCAGGAGATGGCTATTTTCTTCAGAAATAATGTTAATAGTTTGATTTTTTTTTTTTGATATCTGATTCTTTAGACACATGATTGAAGCTGTGGGCCTTCTGTCTAAAACCAAAGTATGAATATACAAAAGCGTACAAAATTTGTATGCTGTCAATTTAATGTTATTGGAAACTAATTTCCTTCACCAAATAAATAAAAAAAAGTAGTTTTTTTTTTAAGTATTTGTTTACAATTATTACTCTCAAATGTCTCTTTATAAACGTGTGGAAATGAATCCAAATTTTGCAAGTAAAGAAATGAAATTGTATAGAAGTAAATTTTAATGAAAACACTACCATGGTTTCACTTGAATAAAAAGTTGAGGGGGCACCTGAGTGGCTCAGTGGTTGAGCATCTGCCTTCGGCTCAGGTCGTGATCCCAGGTCCTGGGATCAGGTTCTGCATTAGGCTCCTTGCAGGGAGCCTGCTTCTCCCTCTGCCTATGTCTCTGCCTCTCTCTCTGTGTCTCTCATGAATAAATAAATAAAACCTTTAAAAGAATTAAAATAAAGTTGAAAGGTTGAGGTAGCCTTTTAATATGGCAGCGCACTTCTCTTTGGCATTAATTTGATTTTAATGTTCTAATGACAACGAATGCTAAAAATAATAACTTACCTAGGTATGTAGTGTCAAATGGAATCAGAACTCCAATAACTCCCTTTAAGGTTGAGTAAAGGGATAAAATAATTTTTCAAGAAATCTCGAGATGGAACTATCATTTCATTTCTTTTGTCCACAAAGCTTTGAGGTTATGTGTTTGGGAGTTGGTATTATTATGGAGTCTTGACAACTGAAAGTTATGAATCCATGTATCTATGTTAGGGACATTGAAGCAAAAGCGAATTCAAACAGACATTTGTGATATTCCTAGGTGTTCAGAGATTTCTGCCTACAGAAATAAACAAATTATCATTTTCCACTTCAGCTTGCAAAAGCATTTCCTCCAGAATTAGAGAGTTGGCATAATTATCTTCCTCTAGTCTTATTTTACAGAGTGAAAACTTTCTCCAAAGAATTCATGACTTTTCTGCCCCATGTATAATATGGCTATAGTGCATTGAAGAAGAAGAATAAAATTATCTAAATGATCCAATTCCTTATCATATGTTCTGACCATGACTTCCTATTTCTTACAAGTCTTTTTAAACCTCTACTTAAAGTTGAATCCTTATCTTCAAGACTTTCATCTCATATTCTGCTATCTTCTTATAAAAATTCCCTGTAAAGTCTGTGGCTCTAAAGTTGACTACAGAAATATATATTCTGGATTCAGAATATTCAGGATTCAGAATTTGGGAGCAGTATCTTTGGCAGTAATTCATGCTGATGTAGAAAGAGTTGATCAAGATGGTATGTGGAACTGGTTTTTCATCAGACCGTAAAACCAGATGGTTTCACAAAGATTGCAGATACTGTACCTAGTCATTAAATTTGAAGAGTTTCCTTCCAACCACAGTTATGCTCAACAATAGAACTATTAGTCGTTTTGAAGACAGTAAGAATCTATGTAGTTTCCAAGAGGGACTCACAAAATAGCATTTTTTTTTCGATCACGATGTTAGTAGGAATATACCAGACCAAATCCATAAGTTGGTTACTCTCAGATGCTGAAGCAAAGTGTTGGTTCTATCATTTACCCTATGAGCTGTTAGAACATATCAACTATTTGGAAGAAAATAAAGTAGTTCTTCTATAGTATTCGTTTGTTCTAAGTTACAAATCAACTTCAACATTTATTTCTTATGCCTCATGATTTCTTCCCTGTGATATGTGTCTTCTTCCATTCGCATTATGAGAGGTTTTCAGACACAAAGTCTTTGGAATAGGGCAAATCATAGTTTGGTTTATTTCTAACCCTTTCAAATCAAACCCACTTATTATGACAAAAAAGCCACATTCTATGAAGTATTTTCATAAAGGGCAAAAGTGCTCTAGCTCTATTTACTTCATCTTTTTAATTGCAAATCTTCACTACTGAAGAAGTTTTTCAACTTGTGTGTTATTTTATAATCTATGTCTCAAGATGCACTTTGTGTGTAACATTAAGATGAATGATTCAACACAACTTTGAATATTATGTATGAACTATAAAAGTTACTTTGGGTATATCCCCCACTGCTTAAAAATTAAATCAAGGATAAATAGTAGAGATATATAATTGTGGAAGTAAAATCTTCCCCATACTGCACTACCCAAACAGAAATGATCTATATAATGTCTTTTGAATAGCAAATGGCTTAGCATTCTCCATTGAGATTAGTTTCTATATGCCTTTGTATGGCTGCTTAGAGCTTCTAAATTTAGATATCTTGATTCTGAACATGTTTCCTGAGATTTTAGGAAAAAGCAATTTGATGAAAAGATTAAAAAAAAACCAACAATGTGGCTAATTTAGCCACACATTTACCAGATAACTGTGGTAATATGGCCAGCTAATTATGTATATACTATAGGCATGATAATATTATTTACTAACCATGCTTCACAAATACTAAATAATCAGAATGGACAATAATCCCAGAGCTCCTTGCTGGGATATATGGTAACTGTTTAACTGCTGGATTGTGAGGAATGATGGAAATGATGCTTGGGTTTGCAGCTATTTATTGATAGTAATGGTAAATGTGTTAATGACAGATAGGACTATACCAAAGCATACTAGCTCTGAATACAATGTGGATTTCCCTGTAACCATTCATTCCTGCCCAAGGAACGGGCACTATCTTTCTGGCCTTGTGTGTAGCTATATCCAGTGTCAGTGGTATGCATGGCCTGTTGATTTCTCGTCTTACATGATCTTAACTGATTGTTATGATTCTCATAATCTATTTGGATTTCATCAGTGTCCATTTATTAAGACAGAGGATTTTTACTCATCATTGTAAAAAGGTGATTTAACTGCTATTGCATATGTTTGTGTATGTAACTCCATAGAACCCCAGAATTGTTCTGTTTACTAAGTATCAGAAAAACTAGTTTTTGGGAAAGAAGTTCTACATTCTCTAAATTTGTGTTGTTTGGTGTGATACCTCTGTAGCTATTGAGCTCTTCTAATGTGGATAGTCTGAACTGAGATGTACTATTACGTGCAGAATATGCACTGGATTTCAAAGGTGTAGTATAAAAAACAGATAAGTAACATATTCATGTTTTCAGGTTAATGACATGCTACGTTGACAATGTTTTTAGACATATTGGGTAAAAACATCTTATTACCATACGATTAATTTGACCTATTCCTTGTTACCATTTCTAATATGGCTACTAAAAAATTTGCATTACTTATTTGGTCCACATTATATTTCTGTTAGTACTGCTCCATACTACATATTTGCCCAACTGTTTGGGATAACAAAGACTTGATCTTAATTGAACCTATGGAAAATTTCCCTCTGGATTTTCAGATAACCGTTTTTCTCTGACGTTGTTGCGTTTTTTATTTTAAAACTTTCTCACTACAATGTAGTGGATTTGAAAATACCACTGGTTTCTTTGATTATGTTTGCTGCTTCCCTAATACCTCATTAAACTATTCCTTTCCATTTATTGTTGGTCATAGAAATAAGTTTTTTTTTAAAAAGGTATGTAAAGTGGACATTTTTGGTTTAAAAATAACTCTCCTAACTCAAATAATTAAATAACAGCAACTCCAGGGGAATTCAAAATTAAAGCTTTGGTGAAATTTTTAGTAACACTATCTATAAGTATTATACCATCAATTTTGGATCAGCCCTGGTAGTGGCCAAAGGACTAAAAGAAATCCCTTTTGTTCTAAGGAAACTACAGAGGATTTTCCTTCCTACCGTCCCTTTTGATTAGACTTCATGAATTTACATTGTGGGAAATCAGAGTATATTCCCTTAATCTAGGGATAAGATTATAGTGCTATCTTTGTAAACATAGTTAAATAGCTTTATAGGTTGGCTTAAACTTTTATATCATAGAACATTTATAAACATACTTGAAAGTTGCTACTGTACAATCATAGAAATATATGAAATCACTCATTTGCTGATCTTTAAAGGGGAAGCTATAACTTGAGGCAAAATGCATTAAGCAAACTTCTCAATATGTTAGAGACCGTTTTAAAATTCTGATATAAATAAATAGGTGTGAGGCTTGGTCCCAGAAAACAGGAAGAAAAATCAATCAAAAATAGCCTGGATATTAAAACCGACTTTGTGCACTAATGTGAAGCTGCTTGATTGAGTAGTGCAGTGTCAACCATGTCTTTCTTCTAATGCTAAAAGTAATGCACATAGACAGAGTGACAATCACAGCACAGGCTCCCATCAGCAATAATTAATCTTTTAGTTAACAGAGACTAGAAAAGCCTCTCATCAGCCTCTTCTGAAGTCTGAGGGACCCTGTTTTTTGATGTTTGCATTCTGAGGAAAATTGTCCCCACCAGTTCTAACAAATTGAAACACCAGGCTAATTATGGCAGCTAATGAAGTGTGTGGAATGGTCACAGCTTGTCGTGAAACTGTTCCTTCAGCTTGGATTAGAGTTTCATCAATCACTTTTTTAAACTGATCCAGAATTGCTTCTGCCCGGTGCTTGGCATTTTTAATGCTGTTTCTGTAATTGGTTTTTTCCCTAAAGCTTAGACTGTTTTTTGAAATATTACAGTCTCGGGACAGGACTTGCAAACTCTAGTTTATAAAAAAAAATTTATTATTAGTGATATCAGCTGATCAAGTGGTAGAAAGCTAATAAAAGACCACCAAAATAAAATTTGATATACTGTTTCAATCCTGCTAAAGGTAGCAATAAAGCATATCCATGTATTTCATTTTTTTTCAAATGTATGTATAATATATAGGAGAATCATAGTTGGTAGTTAGGTGACTAAAATCCCAGGAAGAGTTTCTGTGAAATTAATACATAGATGGTAGCTTATTGTTAAGGAAGGATAGCTCTCCCTTTATCATACAATGCCATTTTATAAAATGTCTACATTTTGCTTTGAGCCAAACATTTTAAAGCATTAAGACCGAAGATCTATATATTCCCACTTAAATCACTCTGCATAAACCTGGAGTTCAACTACTTAAAGGTTTTTATCTTCTCTACAAAAGGGAGAGTGAGTCATTTTACAGGCATGTCTACAATTTCTACTAACAATTAAATCTCATTTTTAATGTTGATTCATCACTAGCAACTATTTAGTGCCCACTAGGTGTGAGGTACTGCCTTGATTGGTAGGACAATTCAATAAAATACATATGAAATTCTACTTGCAAGGGTTATGTCCTTTAAAATGGAAAACAAGAAGAAAGAAAGAAAAGAAACCACTTTTGGATGTTGTCTCTAATTGCTCTTTCCTTTGAAGCTTGGCTATATGAGCAGCAAAGGTTCTCCATGTTTCAATTCTTCCCTTTTTATTGATAAAATTGCCGTAGTAAATAGACATGCATTAAGGAAGAGCTTTGGGTGTATTATCACTTTTAATCTCTGGAACTAACCTAGATATTTCTATCACTATCATTTCTTCTCAGTAGATTACAAATTAAGAATAAGTAACGCTAACGATTGCCAAAGTCTGAGCTATTAACCATGACACTATACTCTGAGAAGAGCTTTGACTACATTTGATATATTTTGATATTTATTTTCTCACAAAGGATCATACAAAATTCTTAGTTATGAAAAATTTTACATGTATCTATATATATACATACAGTACATAGGTACATAAAATACAGCAAAATATATTGGTTAAAGCTCAATGGTGGGTACATGATATAATTTATAGTTAAAATATACGTAAAAGATATCATACTTTACATTGTTTTTTGTTTTGTTCTGTTTTTACTTTTAAACAATAGACATTTATTTCTCACAGTTCTGGATGCTACAAGTCTAAAATCAAGGCTCCAGTATGGTTGCCTTCTGGTGAGGGCCATCTGCCTGGTTCATAGCTGGTGCCTTCTTGCTGTACACTCATGTTTTGGAAGGGGCTGGGGACCTCTGTGGGGTCTTTTTTTTCTTTATATATTCTTTTCAAGCTATTTTTCCCAATTCTGACTTTATATTCAATGATTTTGCTAAGTTCATGAATAGTAATAACTTATCTGTAGATTTTTTCCACATGTAAACATGTTTCTTGTAAAATAAAATTTTATTTCTTCTTAATCATTTCTGATGTCAAGTGAATACTTGTACTATTTTTTCAATAATCATGATGCTTGGGGATCCCTGGGTGGCGCAGCGGTTTGGCGCCTGCCTTTGGCCCAGGGCGCGATCCTGGAGACCCGGGATCGAATCCCATGTCAGGATCCCGGTGCATGGAGCCTGCTTCTCTCTCTGCCTGTGTCTCTGCCTCTCTCTCTCTCTCTCTCTGTGACTATCATAAATAAATAAAAATTAAAAAAAAAATAATCATGATGCTTTATCATACTTTATCATATTAAAAGACCTTTTGTTTCTAAGAGGTGACTATCTTTAAAATCGTAATAGATATTAAACTTTATCATAGGTGTCTTCTACATCTATAAGATGATCATGTGATTTCTTTATTCTATTATTGCAGTCATTTACATTGTTTGATTTTTTTTTTTTTTAATGTTAACCCGATCTTTTATTCCTGGCATAAACTCAACTTGATCTTGAGATGTTATCATTTTTATGTGTTACTGCATTCAATTTGCTAATACTTAAGTTTGTGAAATAGATTTGTCTCTACTTCTTCTTATAAAGACTTTGTCAGGTTTCAGTGTCAGAATTATGCTGGCCTCAAAAACATATTTGGGTAGCGTTCCCTCTATATCTATTCCTTAAAGAATTTGTGTAAAATTGTGTTATTTCTTCCTTAAATATTTGGGAGAATTTACTAGTGAACCCACTGGATTTGGGGGTGTTCTTTCTGGGTAGGTTTTTATTTATTCAATGCTTATAATTTATATAGGACAATTCGCATTTGTATTTCTTATCATGTCTAATGGGTTGTGTTTTTTCAGTTTGACCTGTTAATCTAAATTTTCATGTTTCCTGACAAAGGCTGTTCATGATCTCCTTTATTGTATACTTAATGCCTGTGGCATATATAGTGATGTCCCCTGTTTCATTCATGATATTGATAAATGTTTTATTATCTTGCTAAGGACTCAATATCATCAGTCTATTCATACAATTCTCAGTTGAGTGGTTATTTTCTATTTATTAATACATGCTCTTTACTTTTTTCTTCCTTCACCTTTTTTGGGTTTAATTTGCTTTTCTTTTTTGTTACTTCTTGAGATAGATAATTAAATAATTCATTTTCAGTCTTTCTGTCTACTATGTGCTTATAAGGCTATAAATTTCAAAACATGGGTTTAGTGACATTTCACAAGGCTTCACCATAAATCTTAAAATGTTTTCTATTTTAAATCATGTTTTGGTTAGAAGTATATTATTGGATTTTCTATTGTTTAGAGATTTCCAAGTTCTATTTTTATTAATTTACTAGTTTAATTCTTCTGTGGTCTAAGAACAAACTCTGTGATTTTAATCTCCTGAAATTTATTCAGAGTTGATTTATGGCCCAGGATCTGGTCATTTTGGTAAATATTCCAAATACATTAAAAATGAATATATTTTCTGCAGTTTTGGGGTACAAAATTTACCGATCTCTTGAAATTTGTTAAAAATGTTCCAATCTTCTACATTTATGTTTTTTGTTTGAGATCATGTTAATATTACTGATCCTTCTCCTGAGATACTAAAATGAATCACTTCTTTGATGTATGACTTAAAAAAATAAGGCTTTATTTAAAGGAGGGCATGGACAGTATATTTTCTGAAGCCTTAAATATCTATAACAAAGAGTTTGTTGTCCCTTCATATAAGGCTTCCCCTTCTATACCATGGGTCAGCAAACTCTCTCTTAAAGGGCCAGATAGTAAATATTTTAGGCTTTGAGTGTGACATGGCCTATATTACCCTACTCAAGTCAGCCATTATAGCACCAAAGCAATCATAGACAAAACATAAAAGGATCAGCATGACTGTGTTCCAGTGAAACGTTATTTAAAAATTAGGCAGTCAGATGGCTTGGACCTGTGGGCCACAGTTTACTAATCCTTGTTCTATACTAACAAAACCTCTGATTTCTGTACTAGTGGAACCTGGGTACCGGGCTGCCTGAAATAAAAACTGAATTTATCAGCCACCTTTTAAAGCTAGTATAATCCTTTATGCTGTAAAGTGGAATGTAAGCAAAACTGTGGGTTCAACTCCCAAGAATTATTTATCAGAATTTTTCCCTACATAAATAATTCTTATGGTGTATAACACGGTTAAAAGCAGTACTCTCACTAAAAGAACTGTACAAGCTAGTAACAGTCTGACACAGTGCCATAGATGCTGGTAAGAGTCATAAGCTTCCTATGTCAGAGACTATTCCTCAGAGTAAAAACAGTAGGAGTTTAGTTGTACTAAGTTCCCTAAGCAATGTCAAATGTCATAAGGGGATACAGAGAGCCAGGTATTCCCTGGCCTGCGTATGCAAATGTACCTTAAGAGGATAACCCCAAATATAGGAAATCCATTACTTTTATAGGAAGAAATAAGAAAGCCGGCTCTGTCCAGTGGGAAACCAGGTGCTTTGTAGGACTTTGTTGCTAGTTGCATAAACAGTACCAAGAAGTGACCCTTATTCCAACTGAAAGAATGATCAAAACTTTGTGACTTTGACACATTCAGCAAGATGCATGGGAACTCAAGAGCCCCATAGTAGGCAGGCTCCCATCATCTTCTTAAAGAAAAATAAATGTCATTCTCCTCATTTCTTCCTTCTGGATGTCTAGAACAGGGGATTTGATAGCTAGAGATTGATTGACATCTTCAATCATTGTAATCCTTGAATCAGTACAGGCCACAAAAAAGTAGAGCAATAATATGAAAAATCCTGGGTCCCTTATCCTGTACAGTATCACACCAACCATGGACTTTTGTGTAAAAGAGAAATAGACACTTTTCTCTTAAATTGCCATTAATTTGGGCTTTCTATCAGTTGGGGTTGATTCTAATCCCAATTAATACAATGTCTAAGAGTACTTTTCTGCTGCTCTCATATGTAACTGATAACTGGAATATGTATAAAGTACTGGGCTCAAAACGTTTTCCTCTTAACTTTATAGCTACCACTTTGTGACTTTCTATCAGTTGCTATTCTGAAAGAAATATTTCAGCTGACTTGATTTTGTATGTTTGTTGGGGGGTTGCTGATTTTTTAAATTATTTTCTTTATCCTAAAATATAACCCTTACCATCCATTCAACTTTGAAATTCACTCCATAGTGAATTTTAGTTCTGCTATTATGATCTTTGCTTATTTCACTGAATATCTCTGAACTTGTTTTTATGGGCTCCGTTTTATAGAATCCATAGTTTTAGAAGCTGATTGAAGTTGGCAAATATTCTCAAACACTTAAATTTTCTTCAGGTTCCCGGAAATGATGACTTTCAGATGTCTGCTTTCATCCAAGTCTTTAACATGTGAATTGATTTTTCTTCCATGGGCCCTTATCATTTTTTTCCTCTTATCCTTTTCCTATCTGAAGACCACTAGACACATTCACTGGTTTACTAACACAGAGAGCCCATGGATTTGGGTCTTTTATCTCTTTAGATCAAGACCTCGTTCCAGCCTCCAGTTGGAAGGCAACCCAATTCACTCGCCCTTATTTCATAGTCTTCCAGCACTAATAATTGGTGGAAGAGATGAAAATTTATACTTCTAACCTGGTCCTGCCTCTTATATGCAACTCTTCTGTACATGGCTCAGGGGCCTTATATATAGTCAGTCTCTGTAGAACCTGTGTAAAGCCCAGCCCACACATGGTTTCTACAGTGCTGTAAGTTTATGTTTTCCACTCGTTATCCTAAAAATATCTTGGAGAGATAGAAAAATTTTTTTGAAAAAAAAAAAATGCCCCTAAAGAAACCCAACTTTAAAACTTGTGATGAGGACATAAGTAAGGAGAAGACCCAGAACAATTTACTTATACTGAGAATTAGATCTGTTACTTGAAAGTGTCAAAAAACTTACTGGTATAACTGTCTGAGAACCATATTGTTTGTTGGAGATAATTCTTTGATGACTTTTTCAGCTCCACTTGTGGAGACATAGACATTACTAGTTGTTTGATATTTTCCCCCCACATCCTGAGCCAATTCTTTTATGTGTTATTGATGACAGAGATGGACAACATTTTTCCTAGGACTCTAAATATAATATTTCATGCAGAGGAAATTCCTCCTGTAGACCAATTAACTAACCCCCATGGTAGATAACTTTATGGGACATCATGAAGTTAATATCCATTATATCACATTAACTGTTCTGAAAATTTGGATAGTCTCTAACCATAGTTGTAGAGCAGACAAAACCAATTGAAATACTCTGCCATTAATTTCCAGGCTCTTGGAAACTAATGGGTTTCTAGAAATATCATTAATGATGACTAAGACCTATATCATGATCTATATTAGCTAAACATCTGTCCACATAAGAAATATATACAAGTGTTATGCATTAATATCCTCAACTACATTGCTAAATAATGTTTGCATAAAATCTAAATTCATAATTATTTCAGTCTACCATATTTATATTATGTTCATGTTAGAGCTTTAATGTAGCTTTTCAACATGAAACAATTCTTATACTTTTCCTTTCTTTTCTTCAGTAAAGTGAATATATACCTGTCAAAATGTTACTTAATAAAGTGTAGAATATTCTGGTTCTTATTTGTTAAAAAGACCCTATGAATTATCTCTGAAAGATTTTGATTTGTTTGGGACACTTTTAACCTATCAAGTTTACTTGAGAGGTGTTTTCTACGAATAATTCACATTTTTTTTTCGAATAATTCACATTATCCTTCAAGTTGCTTGTGGCTACAAGATATCATAATACCCCAGTAAACTATTTGGCCTGTTCACATCAGTGCCAAATCTGGACTACTTAGAACTTAATGTTATGTATGCTTGCTACTTGTTTTATTTTTTCTTATATTGAATCTGCTTTATGCTTCTTATAAAAAGGGTCTTATTAAGTAGAATAATAATTTAAGCAAATTATATGAGTGGTTAACCTACCTAACAGTTCAGAATTTCTTGTTTGTAAATATCAACTTCATATAATTTATTTACTAAGAATATAACTTCTATTAGTGGTTTATTTTCAAAACAATTTTTAAAAAGCTGTCAACTAATTAGCATGTTATTGTATATTGGCCACAGTGAGACATAACTTATTTTTTACTTTCTTTCTGATAAGTTCTTATTTGCAGAACCAAAGAGATATGTCAATACAGTACATACATAGTTGTATTCAACTTTATCCAAAAGAATTTTTCTATGTTGTGTGACTATGCCAACCAGAGTTTCAAGAAGCTATAATTATTTAAATTTTTCCTTTTTATATCCTCTCCATATTTAAATAATTTTTGTATTGTTCAAAAATAATAATGAAATAATATATTGAATATTAAGATTAACTTTTTATATGTATCATAAGTTCTTAATTTTGACAGTCTTTTATTTATAAAGCTTAAATACATTACAAGTTATATATAAATGTTCTGCAATGAATTGTGCTTTGAATGGCAACAGCAAATAAATATTCCTTAGTATTTTGAATATCAAAGTATTTTACCTACACATGTTTTTAGTTCAGACTCAGTAAAGTTCAAGGGCATCCAAGTATGAAATAGCTTATGAGGAAATTCACATTGCTTTCTTAATTTGATTTAGTTGGAGAAAAGGACACTAGTTCAGAAAATAGAACATCTTTAATAATTTTGGTTTAAATATAGACATTAATTATTGTACATAGACTAGTAAATGTGTATATAATTTTCCAAAAGTTTATAAATGGAGTTGGCATTATAAAATACATTAATTCCTTTTGACTGTCTTATCTGTATCTTAATATTATATAGACTTGCTTATGGGAAGCATTGTTAAAATGGTCAGAAAGGAAAATATGGCCTTAAAAAATAGCATATGGAAAACCATACATTTAGGTAGTTAGCATAAATGTATCTTATATAAATGATTTAAAAAGTAGGACATCAATTACTGAGAAGAATGTAGTTGGTAAGTAATTATCCAAATAGAGAAAGGAAATTTAATTCTAAGAATAGTAAACTCTTTGGTGCACTAAAATTATTTACTTTGTTTACATCAAATAAAACATAAAAATAGTAAAAGTAAAGTAAATATGTTCAAGACTTAGCATGTGAAGAGGCATACTCCTGACCCATTCCTCCTCCACCCTTCATGTCCAGTCTTCCTTCCCAGAAACCATCACTTTCAATTATTTTATCTTCTACCTAAAACAATGTACTGTCTCTTAGTTTATCAGTTTTAGATGTTAGCTATTAACTTTCAGCTATGAAAGATATGAATTTATCTCTTTTATACCATCCTCTCCATGTTTTCTTGAAATAACTCTGAGTAAAAAATACTGACTTTCTGTATTTTTTTAAACTATGGAAATATTGTTTCTTACTAAGCCAAGAAGTGCCCAATGATGATTTTTCGTTCTTGTATAGCTTTCTATATTCCCTGGAATTAATAATTGCATTATCCTCATTTGCTTGATTTTCTTCACACTTCTCGTCAAGTTTCCCTGTACTCTATAACAGACTTTCAGTATAATTGTTATTTCTGAAAATTCCATCCCACATGTAATTGACACTGATTAGATATAGAATTTTAAGTTGAAAGTTCTCTCTACTCTTTTTTAAACCACTGGTACATGTCACTTTGTTCAGGGTAATTTTCTTGCATTCTTTCCTAATTCTTTCCTACTTGCTTTCTGAGATTCTTTTTACTAGAGTTCCTATAGTAAGAGATCAAATTCTCTACGTTGATCATCAAGTTGTTGTTGTTTTTAAAAAATCTTCTTTCTCCTATTTCCATTTCATTGTCCCTTTGTTTTACTTCCTGGGAACATTTGTTGGTGTTAAATTCCAGTTTTTCTATCAGACTTTTTTTCTGCTTCTGTATTATTAATTCAGTAAATCTCTTTCTTTTATTTTTTTAATAGGAGCCTATACTTGCTTAATGGATGCAATATATATTTTAATGTCTCTTAGAATATTTTAGATTTTAATAATACTTTGTTCTGCTTCTTGCATTGTTTCAAAGTCATCTATTTTTTTTTTTTTTTTTTTTTTTTTTTTGCTTATTTATAGCTATCTCTGCCTTTTAGGTTGGATGTTTCTCAAACATTTGTTAATCTTTGGCTGTTCATTATATGTAAAAATGAGATACTGAAATGCCAGTTGAATTCTATATGTGCCTGAGTAAGGCTTATTTGTTTTATTTCCCCTCAGAAAACAGACCTTCTAAACCTGGGGAAGAAAAGGAGGGACATTCCTGGGGAACATTTGGGGAGGGAGCTTAGAAGTGTTCCTTACAGAGACTTTCAGCCAAACCCTGTGCCTTACTTTTGTCTTCTGAGATAGCTGAAGATTCCCATGCCTCAGAGTTGTGGGTTTGGAAGGAAGAATAGGATGGAATTTCATTGGTATTCCCATTTCCAGACACAAAGGTATCTCTGTTGTCTGTTCCCTTTAGGGCTGGTACCACTCTTCATCTGTTTCTCAATATAAATTATAACTTGAGGTCACTGCCATCTCCCAGTTTCATTAAAGATTTAGTTTTGTAGATGTTTATAAATTCTCCAGGTTTGAGGTCAGATTTCTAAGAGGAATAAGACAGGGCAAGAAATTTATTGCTCTGCCATCTTGAAACTGGAAGTCTTCTAAATGAGTAATTTTGAAGTACAGGTATATACAAAGTTTTATAGAAAGGCTTTTGTAATGATAGTGTTATTTCCCAAAATATAACACCCAGAACATTTTATTCATACCAGTAGGTTTCATTTAAAGTATATTTGAATGTAACCGATGGAGGATATGAAGATAAAAAGTCTGGATCCTACCCCCAGGAACCTTATCATCTAGTGTGGGACATGAAACACGTGTGGGAATTATTGTGATACCAACCAGAAAACATAACCAGGGCAGTGAGAGTGAGAAGGGTATAATTATACACCACAGGCATGCAGGGAGATCTAACTTACATCTGGAGAGAGAAGGATTTCCAGGAGGAGGTAGCCTTTTTGCATGGGACTTCATGTTTGGGTAGGATATGCACCTAGTGAGAGCTTAATAAATATTTTCTGAATATAATTAATGCTCTTCAACTTTGGTGATTTGACATTTTCCTTTCTACTTCTGTTAATGGTAAATATTCTTTTCTTCAGTGCAGTATATCAACTGCAATCAGCTTCACTTATTCTTGTCTTAGTTTCCCTGAGAGGAATTAACAAAAATGTTTTTATAGAGAAAATGCACTATTCAATGACAGTTATTGATATAGCCTATAATTACAAAAAAAAAAAACCTTCCTGTGAGAATTCCATTATATTAATGATGCGTGTATATTATTAAGAATTATAAACATTGAGTAATAAAGCTTCAAGTTCACATGTTCCCAGATGTTATTTTGGGGCTTCTAGATTAGCAATTTTTCAAAAACATAAGCAGTAATTAGAAATCTTTCATAATTTCTTTCAGAAGCAGCACTTGATTTTAATTCTTTCATTTAAAAAAAAAACTTGTAAGAAAAAAATGATGTCAGAACTATTGACATTTTTATAACTTGACAAAAATTAAGCATAATTAAAATGAAATATTTGTTGCACAAATTAAACTGCAATTAATATGTTTTCTGCCACTGCTTGAAGGGTAAGATTAAAATGGTGTTGTTAGCAGACTCCCTGCTGTGAGACTAATTTCTTGATTTTTATACCACACATTATCACAGACATTCTCACAGTAAAAGAGTAAACCAACAAGTAAAAAACATTGTTTGATGAAAGTGGTATACAGAAGGAGATAGATTGCCTTTTATGAAGACAAGACAATATTACTTTTATTTTAAAATCCAATGACTAGTTGATTCCAAGGGTAAGATTTGTACTTTTAAAGCCATTAAAATAAGTAGGAAATTGCCCTTCATTTTAGTTAGCTATGCCTTTTAAATTAGCCAGTTTATTGTTTCAGGGGTGTTTGCATTTTCAGGAGGTAATTAGAAAATGAACAAGATATGTTATGCAGAGGCCTCCCCTCCAGCTAACCAAGAAATAATAATAAACCCCATCACACAAACTCAGATGTGAACAATTTCAAGGAAAGTGGAAGAAAAATGCATCTATTACTTCTGTAGGAGGATCACTTTTTCTCATTGGAGCCCACAGTGGAAAAGAAAAACAAAAGAAAACAAAACCTAACATTGACCAAAATCAGTTATTGTTATAAAAAAAAAAAAATCTCCAGCTGCCACTTACCCAGATAATGCATCAAGTATTATTTCTATGTGAATATTTTTCTGGCTAATTACTTTTTGACATTAGACACCATTTGTGGTTGAATGAAAGGAAGAGAAGTAACTATTATTAATAGTCCCCTTTATTTCTCCGAATGTCTCTCTTGGGCAGTGCTGCTTAAGGGATGTAAATGCACCAGTGGGAATTGGAAGTTATGGGCTAGGGTCCATTCACTGGCTGAACTGTTGCACTGCTCTTCCTGAAGAGCCGGAAAAATATCAACGTGTGTTGCGTGAGGATAGCATTAAGCCATGGCAGTGCCCATTGAAGAAGTGATGAATGGAGCTCTGCTCATATACACAAGGCCACGGTACCCCTTTCTCACTGCATATAGAGAAAAGGCAATGAAAAAGATATGTTAGCAAGGCGTCCATTCTAGCTAGGCAAGAAATAGTAATAAATCGCATCACAAAAATTTGCTTGATGCTTACATACATTCCGCACTGCTAAAGCCAAATATACAAATGGGTTTCAGATGTCAGAAAATTTTGCCCTCCAAAATCTAGCAGCAGATAAATCAATCATTTTAGTAGCTTAGTGGATTTTTGTTACTTGAAATGACACTAATGTTGTCACGACCACATGATATGAAGTTGCAAGGCCTTTCATTCCATCGGCCCTTCTCGCTGCCCTGTTTCATTTTCCTTCATACCACTTATTATCTGACTGATTTATTTGCTTACAGTCTCTCTGTAGTTACTAAAAATTTAAGTTTCATGAAGACAGGCATTTTTGCCTTCTTCATTGCTGTATCCTCACAGTCTAGAGCCGTGCTTGGCCTAAGTAGTCATATAACTTTTTTTTTTTTTTAAAGAATGAGGGAATAAATGAATGAAACCAATTATTTAAAAAAGAGCAGAAAAATTAAAGATGATAACTCTTGATGATCATATGAAGATCTAGGTTTAGTAGAAAGTTATGAGAATTCTGCTCATTAGAAGCTTCATTTGTACTTTATTTTTTTTTTAAGATTTTATTTATTTATTAATGAGAGACACACACACACACAGAGAGAGAGAGAGAGAGAGAGGCAGAGACACAGGCAGAGGGAAAAGCAGGCTCCATGTAGGGAGCCCGACGTGGGACTCGATCCCAGGTCTCCAGGATCACACCCTGGGCTGAAGGCAGCGCTAAACCGCTGGGCCACCTGGGCTGCCCTTGTACTTTATTTTTAATCTCAGAGAAATTATACTGAAATGAAAACCTTCTCATAAAACTAGAATGTCAGGATATAACTGATATGTAGTTAGTGTTCATAGAAAGTTATTTACAACCCACTCTGTAAAGAATAGTAAGCAATACTATGAATCCCTTAGCTCATAGTTTTGTGTTCTCATTCATTCATTTGTTCGTTCAACATAACTTGTGCCCTAGGAGGCATGGCATCTCTCGTATTCTGAAGAATGTATAAGTCCACACAACAGTGAGTGCATCATGATATAGCATGACTGTGCAACAGGCATACAGCGGATTCTTTTATTTGAGGTGGTCATGATCTATAAGGTCAGTGTGAACAGAGTCAGTGAATACCGAACCATTGCTCCTAAGGAGAATACAGGGTTAGATTACTGAGAGCCTGTGGTCAACATTTTTGTCAACTAATGACATTGTTTTTATGTGTGTTTCTGTTTAAACTTATTATTTATTTATTTTAAAAATTTTATTTATTTGAGAGAGAGAGAGAGTGAGAGCATGAGAGGGGAGAACTTCAGAGGGAATGGGGAGCCTGATGTGGAGCTCAATCCTGGGCCTCTGGAATCATGACCTGAGGTTAAGGCAGCCCCTTAACGGACTGAGCCACTCAGCAAACCCTGTTTAAACTTATTTAATATATATTGTTTCATTAACATCTGACTCCTGGCTAATAGCACTATAATTCCTGTCCAAATGCAGATTATCTGACAAACATCTTTTGCCCACAAGGAATAGAGTGGCCTTTTTGCACTTAGGAACACTTAAGACAGCAGTGCAGCACTGGGCATTTTAAACAGTAAAGTCACCAACAGCAAGCAAAGAAAGATAAAAGAGGTGGCAGTAAAATTAGAACACAGGGGATACTTGTTTATAGTGTGAGAGCTGAAATGAGAAAGCAGACCTCAGCTGGGATGTGTGCATCCAGGGACTCAACTCTGCCACTCTGCTTAGATCTGTGAATGAGTGTGAAAGCACCATGAGTATTGATTTGGGGATTACAGATGAATTTTAGTAAATTTACAACTAAGGAATCTGAATGGTGAGGATCAATGGTTAGTGTTCTTATAAAGCTGTCATCCTTGAACACATTGCTATAGGGTATTTACTAGTGAATCTGGGCAGTATCACCTTTGCAAAACAGTATCACAATGAGAAGTCCTATATTTCCGTTTAACCACAATTTATTGAGTCCTGCTGGGTCAGGCACTGTAATGGTGTTGGCAGTGGTAATACAAGACAAATACACGCTCCTGTTCATTTAAAGTTTGTTTGTTTGTTTGTTTGTTTGTTTATTCATGAGAGTCACAGAGAGAGGCAGAGACATAGGCAGAGGGAGAAGCAGGCTCCCTGTGGGGAGCCCAATGTGGGACTCGATCCCAGGACCCCAGGATCATGACCTGAGCCAAAGGCAGACACTCAAACACTCAGCCACTCAGGTGCCCCCCTCCTGTTCATTTACCATAGAGCTCATAGATGAATGTCTACTACTCACTTTTTCTCTGCTTTATTTTCCCTTCTTTTCTTCTCTCCTCTCTCTCTCTCTTTCTCATTTTCTCTCCTTCTCTTTGCCTTCCTGTTTCTCTGTCTCTTCTCCAAATATGTTTAGACCCAGATTACTGAAGATACTGAGAGGCCTGGGTATAGCATCTACTATCTGGAAGAAGGAACATTCCAGAGTGTGGAGTGGACTTTAGGAGGACCCTCTTGATGATGGAGAACAGGATACACACAGTTTCCATCTCTTCTTGGCTTTTAGATTCACAAGGTTGAATGAGAGGATAAGGAAGTGCTATTTCAGAAGGCTCAAACTTTAAGCAGTTTTGTGGTTTACCCAAGGCCATGTCTGTTTATTATCATTCAGTCACTCTTTCAGCCAAATATCATTTACCACACCCCTACCATACACTGTGCTCAACCTTGGGAACACAACTTGAACACAGTGTGACCAGTCTTAGCAGTTATTTCCCCTCTTAAGAATTGTCTTTACCAGACTGTGTAAGGGCATTCAGTTACTTTCGTACTAAGAAACATGCAGTATTTAGGAATGTCACAATCCTGGTTTCAGTTGTTATTCCCCACTCTTTTTTTTTTTTAAGTTCATTTATTTATTAGAGAGAGACTGTGCAGTAGGGAAGGCAGAGGGAAAGAAAAGAGAATCCCAGACACATTCCATGCAGAGCACAGAGCCTACACAGGGCTCAATCTCACAACCATGAGATGACCACCTGAACTGGAACCAAGAGTTGGACCAAGAGTTGGATGCCAGCTGCATCCCCCAGGTGCCCCTGTAAGTGGTTTTCCTAAAGCCATTCCAATAGCATCTCTGAACACTTTGGCAGCACATTTTCCAGTATACTAACCCGGTGCAAGCCCCAACTTTCCCTTTAGTGCTAGTTTCATATAGCATTCCCTTTATTTAAAATGGACTGTCTTTGTATATGAAAATAATGTTCCTGGAACCTCATCCTGGTATCATTAGCTTTGTTACCAAACCAACTAAAAGGCTATAGATCATTCTAATTACAGCACTGTATCTAGTTGGATGTTCCATTTCAGTGGCTTTTATATAGATGACATTTTTACTGTTTTTATTTGAAATTAAACAGATAATATGTACACATTACTATACGTACACATATAATAATATGTGTACATTTTATATGTACACATATATTTCTATATCTAGATCTATTCTGTCTGATAAATCTTTGTACCCTGTATCTCTTTTATTATGGCCATAATACATATATACCATAATACAGTGAACTGGTCAAACAAGAAATTCCATTATTTATCCTTCACTTTACATGTCTGACCTGCCATTTCCCACCTGTGCATTTATAACCAAGGCTATAAAGATGGAGGAGGACCATGAACTAAATAAAAGAAAACAGATAAAACTATTAAAACTACGGCAGATAAACCTGTTAAGAAGAAGAAAGATCTATGAAAATGGGAAAAGAGTCAATAGAAACTCAAATATATAATATTAGATTTCAAATGTACCCTCACTGAAATAAAAGCAATGTGTACACCAAAGTCAAATATAAATGACCTTTGAATAAGCAACTATTTAGGATTATTCATCCACAACTATTCCCTCCACCCATCCCCTCCTCCCATCTCAATAAAAATATCTAAGAATTTCTTAGTTTGAAAATAGCTAACACTTAGGAAGTCCTTGCTATATGCAAGGACTGTCTTAAGTGCTTTATACATATGGACTCTTGCAATCATTGTAATGACTGTATGAGTAGAGTGTTATTATTTTTGTTATTTCATCTCTTTCAAATGAGGAAACAAGAATTGCAGAGGTTAAATCAGTTGTCCAGGATCACAGAGCTCTTAAGAATACAGCTGGATTTCAAATCCAGGCAGCTTGGCTCCAAAGCAGTACTGCCTCAGAACAGAAGTCATAAGTAAATTTTCAAACCACTGTTGTGAACACCATCAGTGACACGCTAAGCATAATGTACTATACATATGAACTTGGTTTCCTTTCCACGTTCAGACTGACGATGCACCGTGAACTCAGGATCAGCTAAAAATGGTTTCTTTGGGAACGTAGACAAATGGTTTCATTGAAGGAGTAACATGATAAATCCTAAAGCTGTGGGATTCAGAACACATAATAGAGAACGCTTTAGGATATTTTCCTGAAAACACAGAGTAACCAGGGAGAAGACAGTAACTCCCACAACCTATAACCATATTCTTTTTTTGTCAAAACTGTAGAAATGCTCATGCCATCACAACATCTTCCACATGTAGGAGAACAGAGTTTGGATTGTGCAGGAATAATGCCAGGCTATCTTTTAAACCTGCCTATGAACTCTTGTTTGAAGACTATAGAAAATCCCAAGTGCAAACTAGACTTAACTGTGGTCTCTTTCGGGAAGTATTTTCAGTTAAAATAGTATTTAGTATTCAGCTAAAAGTTATCATCATCCTCTTTTTTTTTTTTTTTTTAGCTCTAAGAGAAAAATCTTCACAATGCTTCAGAGCTGAATATTTTTAAAAATATGTTAAGCTGAACAGTATATGCATCACCTTTGATTTCTGTCTGTCCTTCCAGTCTCCGAGGTTGTGTTTGCTGTGGTGTATCGGCACTGTCCTGCTTACCAAAACTGAAACCGGTTGTTGAAGTACTCAGTTGTGGGTATCTGGTGAAAAACCTTAAATAACTAGATAAATAGCCCAGCTGCCAACCTAAAGTAATCTTACACTTAGGGGTGAGTGGCCCAGGAAATTTGCTCTTTGTCATTTTGACTTGGTTTGAAAATGGACCTGGGCTGCATTCCAGCTCAAAGAACCGTTCACTTCCAAAGACTCCTAAATTGTCCCAAGGAGCTCATTTTAGCAGTGGATTATTTGTGTTTGGCTGGGCATCCTAATAGCAAAAGCTGTCTGCTTTGGCAAGCAGAGGCTATGGCAGGATTTAGAATTACTGTCCCCAGTGTTTTTCTTGATGAGGTTATTTTTCAGAAAAGCAATCCCCCACCCTCTATCTAAAAAGTGACACTGTGTGAGTGTTGTACAGGTGGTTTTCTTGAACTCATAAAGAGCTTCCCATGAAAGGGTGGCCTGTTTTATGTATCAACGGCAAATTTTAAACCAATGAGAACCAGTGCCGGATTTTGTCCAAAACCAAAGCTGTCTTAGTGGCATATTCCTCTTTTCCTATACCAGAGATAACAGTTACTGGTTAAGAAGAATTTGAGGCCAACTAAGAATTTGGAGTTTTAAATTAATAAGAGTGATAAAGAGTTTTAAAAAAAAATTTCTTTTAGGGGATAGAGAGACCCGAAGAGTCAATGCCTATTTATCTACATAACTGTAAATGCCTGTTGTCTGACTCTCCTAGTAGCCTGTGAGGTCTCCTGGGAAGACACACTGAGATTTGGTTCCCATTAGTTGGAAGCTGACTAGCATAGTAATTGTACACTCTAGATGCTCAAATGTTAGTGGAAGGCACAGGTGAGACTAACACAGGATCAAGTCACGCTTCATTGTATTAGCGGAGTCCAAAATTAAGTACACAAGAAGATCCACAGGAATGAGGGAAGAACATGTTAGAAATTTATATCTTATAAATATAAATATTTATATAAATATTTTAATAACCATATATTAATAAATATATAGCATATTTTATAGATTAATTTTATGTATTTATATATGAATTATATGCATGATTTAATATATTGATAATATATAAATATAAATATAAACTCTATTTATATTTAGTTTTACCTCATTTGTTTACCTGTTTAACATGACGTTTTACCATCACAATATTATCCATGTGCTCAAAATATTTTTACTGTTCGGGGATAGGATCAAAATCCTTTGAGTCCCACTTCACTGCATTATTGCTCCATATTAGTCTCTCATAGGTGCCAATGGAATTTATTTAATTTGATTTTTAAAGAATATGATAGGTAGAATATGAATAGACTTTTGCCACTGAAGAAAAAGGGAAGAAAAATATTAGTGCTAAGTGCCAGATGTTTTATCTGGGTAATCCTCACAACGACCCTGCGAGGCCAGTATCTCCATTTTATAGATGATGAAGCAGAATGAATTAGGAAGTGCTTCATGTGCTATTATTTTCTGGAATAATTTAAACAGAATTGGTATCATTTCTTCTTTATCTGGTGGAATTCATCAGTGAAATCATCTAGGGCCTGTTTCGGAAGATTATCAATTATTGGTTCAATTTTTTAAATAGATAGGCCTATTCAGATTTTCTGTTTCTCCTTGTGTGAGTTTTAGTAGATTGTGTCTTTCAAGGAATTGGTCCATTTCACCTAAGTTATCAAATTTGTGATTACGGAGTTCTTCATCATGTTCCTTTATCATCCTTTTAATGTCTTTCAACTCTGATATTAGTAATTTGTATCTTCTTTCTTTTTTCTTAACCTTGTTAGTTATTTATCAATTTTACTGATCTTTAAAAAAAAAACTGGCTTTTGGTTTTGCTGATTTATCTCTATCCATTTCTTGTATTCAATTTCACTGATTTCTGCTCTGATTTTATTTTCTTCTCACTTGATTTAATTTCTTCTTTCTCCAGTTTCCTAAAGTGGAAACTTATATTAGTGGTTTTAGATATTTCTTCATTTCTGCCCTATGCATTCAATGCTATCAGTTTCCCTCTCTGCACTCCTTTTGTTGCATCCCACAATTTGGTAAGTTGTATTTTAATTTTCATCTAGTTTGAAGTACTTTTTTATTTATCTTGATGCTTCTTCTTTGACCCTACCTGTGTTTAGAGGTATGTGTTTAGCCTCCAAATATTTGGGGATTTTTCAGCTATCTTTATGTTACTGATTTCTAATTTAATTACATTGTGATATAAGAGTATATGTTTGTATGACATTTGTTCTTTTGACTTTATTGAGGTATATTTTATGGCCCTGAATGTGGTCTGTCTTGGTGAATGTTTCGTGTGAGCTTGAGAAGAATGTGTGGGCTATTGTGGTCTATAAATGTCAGTTAGGGTTAATTGACAGCTGTTCTTTTCATTTGTGTACTTACTGATTTCCTGCCTGCCGGATCTGTCAGTTACTTAGAAAGGGGTGTTGAGATCTCTAACTCCTACAGCCACTGTTTCTCATTGCAGTTCTATTAGTTTGGCTTCATGTATTTTGCTGCTCTGGAGCTACACACATACACATTAAGGATGGTTATGTCTTCTTTGAGAACTGACCCCTTTATTGTGCAACACCCATCTTTATCCCTGATGATTTCTTTTCTCTGAAGTCTGTTTTGTCTGACATTAATATAGTTACTCCAACCTTATTTTAATTAATGTTAGCGTGGTATATCTTCTCCCTCCCTTTACTTTTATTTGTTTTTAATTTTTAAAATTTCTTTATTTTTTTTAAATTTTTAAATTCAATTTGCCAACATATAGTATAACACCCAGTGTTCATCTCATCATGTGCCTCCTTTACGCCCATCATGCACTTACTGCCCCCTCCCAGCTTCTGCAACTGTTTGTTTCCCGGAGTTTGGAGTCTTTCATGGTTTGTCATCCTCTCTAATTTTTCCCCACTCACTTTCCCCCCCTTCCCTTATGGTCTCTTTCACTATTTCTTACATTCCACATGTGAGTGAAACCATATGATAATTGTCTTTCTCCGGTTGACTTATTTCACTTAGCATAATACCCTCCAGCTCCATCCATGTTGAAGTAAATGATAGATATTTATCCTTTCTGATGGCTGAGTAATATTCCATTGTATATATAGACCACATCGTCTTTATCCATTCATCTGTTGAAGGACAGATTGGCTCCTTCCACAATTTGGCTATTATGGACATTAGTGCTATGAACATTGGGGTGCAGGTGTCCCAGTGTTTCACTAGATCTGTATCTTGCAGTAGTGCAATTGCTACATCATAGGGTAGCTCAATTTTTAACTTCTTGAGGAACCTCCACACTGTTTGCCATTTCCATTTTCGTCAGTTTGATCAAATGCTTCTGGACAGCTCTTCAGAATATGAGAGTGTTTTACAAGAAAGATGTAAAGATGATTTGGAAAGGTTGGAAAGTGAGGCCTTTGGAAGAAAAGCACTCTGTGTCTAAAGAAGAACCTAGGGGGTCAGTTGAATATGTCTCCAAGCACATGAAGAGCAGGTCCACCTCTAACAGTTATAGAGCACAAGGTCAGAGCAATGGAAGCCACATGTCATATGATGGATTGAAAAGTTACAAATCAGAGCACCTGAGTGGCTCAGTGGTTGAGTGTCTGCCTTTGGCTCAGGGCATGATCCCGGAGTCCTGGAATTGAGTCCCACATCAAACTCCCCACAGGGAGCCTGCTTCTCCCTCTGCCTATGTCTCTGCCTCTCTCTGTGTGCCTCTCATAAATAAATAAATAAAATCTTAAAAAAAAAAAAGTTGCAAATCAACTTAACTGTTAAATATGTCCTGTCACCCTACCATAATAAAAATACTTTTATTATAACAATATCAAGAACTATGAAATGAAGACTGAAAGTTGGCAAGGTATTAGAGACAACATAATTTAATAATTGTTCCCATGACCAAGTTATCTGTTGGTGAGTCTATGATATTTGGGTGAGTAATAAAATAAAGACACGCATAAGTAATGCATAATTATATATTCCATATAATTTACTTTCTTGCATTTATTTCAGCAGGATCATGAATTATATTTTTCTTTTTTAAGTTTTTATTTAATTATATTTTTAGAATCAAGATTTTTTATTTAATTATTATTACATTACCAGTAACAATATAAACTGAATTTTGAAGGAAAATATAAATCAATTTAAAACATATGCAGTTTGAATACATTTTTAGCAAGTGCACGTTAAAGTAAATGTAAAAAACAAAATTTAAACTTATTTACATGTTTTAAAAATGAGTTATTTTAAATACTCAGAATTATCTACTATATCAAAATGAGGAATAAGTATAAATATCAAAAGTTTAAACTAAGATAGTTTAAATAAAATTCACCTTTTAATTTACTTTTCCAAAAATTAAATTGTTGTTTGTATTTATAAAACAAACTATTCACAGTTCTAAATTCTGACTTTATCAAGTGCCTACATAAAAAATCACTGCTATGTTTCACACGTATGCCTAAATTTCATATTCAAATTTGAGTAATTTGAATTATTAACTATTGCAAAGTGCCCCTGCCATGTCAAGGTCAACTCTCATAAATACTATATCAATTCCTGAGTACCTCCAGAATCACAATTTGAACTAAAATAAGGCAAGAGTATGGATGTTCAGCATCACAGAAAAATAATACCTCATTATAGGAAGTTCTATTGCATTTATGGTATCCAAGAGGAAGAATTTTATTCAAATTAATTAATTTTTTATCGAAGCATTTTTGCCACTTACATTCTTTCCCTACTTGAAAGCAGCATCTGTTACAGGGTAACTGTCCTTCATGTCACTTGGGCTTAGCCACTTTTGTTTCACTAACACTGAGCAACAGATGTGGAGTTCTCCCTGGGGCATTCGTCTTAAAAGCAGATATTTATAAGAGCTCTGCTGTATCAGAGTAAAGAGCCAGATCCCTGGTAACAGACATACTTGCATGTTCTTCAGTACATTTATGTTTTGTGTGTTTGTAATGTATGAACTTCTCTAATGAGGTGGGCTGATTGGTGGAGATCCTTCTTTCCAAGGTTTTCTTAAGTGAACAAACAAAACAACAAACAAAAACTGTCACAAATCATCTCCGTTAAGGATTGGCCTCCTTTACAAGGAAAGACATGCTTTTATATGGTCTGGCCATTTATTAACAATATTCACTGCTTATTTAATGCTTTACATCATTAATTTATTTGCCTTTGTAACATGCATGAAGAGCATTCATTTCTATCCTCAATCAAATGTTGCTTCTCTGGTTACTGAGTAAAAGAATGATTGTTTCTCTCTAAACTCCTATAGCCTTCTTTTGTATCAGTGCTGTGGTACTTACCACAGTCTGCCCTCTATTTACAAGTATTTGGATACATCACCTTTCCAGTTTCATTCATTCAGTCAAGAAATATTTATTTTTTACAAAACAAAGTATCTACTCCCATGAAACTTATAATCCCATGTGGGACACAAAATAAATAAATATGTGATATCAAGGAGCAGGTAATTAAGAAATAGAGGTCAGTTGAGGTGATAGAAAGTTTCAGGAGTGCTATTTTATATATGCAGGTAGTCTGAAAGGGCCTCTTTGAACAGAGATGGGATAAAAGGAGGGAATGAGTCAAGGAAATAACTGGAGATAAAGCTAAGTGGAGGCATCTGTAAGTATAAGGACTATGAGAAAATGTGTTCAGTAAACAGAAGTGTTGCTAAGAAAGATTAAATGAAGGGAAATGTAGAGGAAAATAGGTCACATCAGAAAAGGACCCAAAAGCACAACTATAGGATTATAGGTCAAGGTAAAAAATTTAGATTGTGAGTTCCTTTATGACAGGTGACTGCATCTGGCTTTTGCATTGCTCAAAGGTTTTTAATAGTACCACCCATAGCTATGGCAAGCTATGTTTAAAGAAAGCTCGGTACTTCTGGCTTTCAACTGATAAAAATTAACTGCTAATTTTGTCTTATTTGAGGATATAATGGGAAACTTGAAGTACAGTTAAATATCTATCTAGAATTTAATATAATATGAATTATAATAAAATAATAGTAATAATACAAAGTCATTAAGATCTCTGTGGTAATCTTTGATTGTTTTCTTCCCAGGATTTCCAAACTGTACTACCATCATTTGATCTCTTCTCAAAATATGGAAAATCATATTCAAAAGCTGGACAAATTATATAAAGGTATGCATTTTGCTAAGAAGCACTTCAGAAAGTATATTAAAAACATTTAAAAAATCAAGTGAGATTGACTTTAACTTTCAAGCATTTTTAAAACCATGATATAATATTTATATATAATAAAACTCCCATTTTTTTCATTCTAATTTAATGGTTTTTTAACATTCAAAAATCATGGATTTTATTTTTCAAATCTCTTCTCCAAAACAGACTCAAAATACATTAAGAAATAGAGGGGTACCTGGTGACTTAGTGGTTGAGTATCTGCCTTTGGCTCAGGTTGTGATCCGGGTCCCTGGGGTGGAGTCCTGCATCTGGTTCCCCGCAGGGATCCTGTTTCTCCCTCTGCCTATGTCTCTGCTGCTCTCTCTGTGTCTCTCATGAATAAATAAATAAAATCTTTTTAAAAAAATGCATTAAGAAATAGAATTGACAAAAATCTGAAGTCGTCTTTAAATTAACTAATACAATAAATAAATAGTTTTACACAATGCAATGAAAAAATATTGATAGTGTCCAAAAGCTAAAATAGTTTAAATATTTTAGTATGTATGTTACTTGAAGTACAAGTTGTCTCTAGGAGATTCCAAATAAATAGTGTCTAGGATCTCTGATTATCGAAGTTTACAGTATAGAGAAGGACAGAGATACCCACATAAACTTCAAGATCACAAAATAAGCTCTCAGTGAAAACCATTTAATTGCTGAGGAGCTTTAGAATAGGAACTGATTAAAATCAAATTAAGACTAATAGGTCTTCTGGCACTTTCAGCCAAATGTGAAGGAGATTCCAGATGAAGACAGCAAAGCTCACTCTAGTTGAAGGAATGAGGCAGGAATGAGAAATCATGCTGAGTGGAATTCCCCAGGTAACGTGTCAACCTCAAGAAGCAAAGGAAAGCACCTATCTGTTGGAAGGAGCACAGCATAGATACAGGCAACTTCTGTTCTGTAGATTTAGTGTTAGTGTCACTTCTCCCCCACTTACAGCTTTAGATGCTTCAACTCAGAAATTAGTATGTTGGGATCCCTGGGTGGCGCAGCAGGTTTGGCGCCTGCCTTTGGCCCAGGGCGTGATCCTGGAGACCCGGGATCGAATCCCATATCAGGCTCCCGATGCATGGAGCCTGCTTCTCCCTCTGCCTGTGTCTCTGCCTCTCTCTCTCTCTCTCTCTACTATCATAAGTAAATAAATAAAAATTAAAAAAAAAGAAAAAAAAAAAAACCTTTAAAAAAAAAAAAGAAATTAGTATGTTAAATATAAATAGTAGTATCTACCTCTTAACTACTCCAAAGGAATATAGGAAGGGAAATATGAAATACTTCGAGTGAATAGAAAAACATAGTGTCAAGTAGAATTGCTATTTCAAAGGTTTATAAAGTACCATTACATATCGGGGCATTTCCCTAGTATTTGTGACTCACAATAGAGGAAATAACATCTTTCATATTTGTGTCTGACTTCAGATGTTAGTTCAAAGATACAGCCTATTCATAATGGTGAGAGCTTGAAAACAACATGGATACTCAGCATATGCTGAGTTAAATAAATAAGACGTAAATACAACACCATGAAGACATTAAAAGTGTTAACATAGATCTTTACCCTAAATTTGAAAAAAAAAAAAAAATGCCTGTATTTCTAAGAAAAGGTAAGATTCAAAAGAACTGGTGTAGTCTGATTCCTTAAAAAAAAAAAAAAAAAAAAAAAAGTGTGTGTGTATGGAGGGGGTGTCTGGGTGGCTCAGATGGTTAAGCATCTGCCTTTGGCTGAGGTCATGATCCCAGGGTCCTGGGATCCAGCCCCACATTGCATCGGGGCTCTCTGCTCAGCAGGAAGCCTGCTTCTCCCTCTGCCTCTCCCCTCCACTTGTACGTTCTTTCTCTCTCAAATGAATAAATTAAATCTTTTGTAAAAAAGTGTGTGAATGTGCGTGTGTACACACACATATATAATATATATGTATGCATAAAAACACACTTGCATGCATTTATTTGTATATTGCAGGTATATATATACATTCTTCAGGCAAAATGTTAATGATGGTTATCTCTAGATAGTGAGATGATTGCCTTTTTGAGTGATACTTCTTTTATAGTCTCATTTTATAAAATTTTTATCTAATCAGACAAAAGCAAAGTGTTAAAACACTCCAGTAGGGACTAGTTGCTCTTCTCTGCCAATTACAAAAACATCTTGACTTTATTTTATTCAATCATAATAATTTAGAGACAATTATCTCTTTTTTCTGAAGACAAAATAATTACTTGCTAAATTATTTATAAAGAAGACAAGGATGAGTAACAAATGTTTCACATTACTTTTAATTAAAAAGAGTGCACAATGCACAGATATGTGACAGAAATATGTGATAGAAATTTATAAAAAATTTTGCGAACGCTTCTCTTGGAGTTTTAACTATTTTGTAAATTGAAAATATTCTCAAAATGTCCTCTCCTCTTCTTGGAAAGGAAATTAATGTCTAGTGTTTAATTTTGGTAAGTGAAGGGTAGCCGCCTTAGCTGAGGCTCTCCTATTAAGATTTAATTTCACCAAATACAACAGAGTGCTTCTATTCTTTGTAAAGAAGGCCAAGACGGGGACACTTACACCAAAGTGTTGAATAAAGATGCCATAGTAATTTTTTGAGCTATCTATTTGATTGCTTCAGCTTCAAGATAGTTCATCACTTCACTCTAATTCACCCTACATTGCCTCTTACACTCACACTGCGTTTTCCCATCAGTCCGATTAGCATAGCGATGCCTTCACCAGATTAATCTTTCTTTCCTTAGAGTGTCTGCATTTCGGATAAACAGAGCCTACACTACCCATTTTGATTAATATACTAAGATTTCCGCCACTGAAACTGCTGAGAGTGAATTAGATTTTAAACACACACATATTTTAAAATCTACTCTCTGTCTAGAATGTGACTCCTTTTCATTTCCTTAATTTTTCTTTGTAACTGGTCATTTTTGTGACCTTTGATAGTTTCCTAAAGCAGGTTGGTTGAAATCAGATTATACTATATTGCATCAAGAGTATGGATTGCTTGGCCGTCTTTTTAGCTACATTCATGTTTCCAGGCAGAAGACTCTCTTTAAGGATTTAAGTGAAGAAATCATAACAAAATGAGGTGAAATCATTGGTCTGGCATCAATGTGAGTTTTCTTGCTTTATGTGCTCCTCAAGCTTTTCACATTCCTCTTTGTAATGGGCCTTGGTCTAGGCTCTTTCCGCTAAAATGTGATTCAATTTTGAAACCAGATGAGTTACGTTTTAATTAAATTATGCATGAAAACCAATGTATTTCCCCCCCCCCTATAGGAATTTGGCATATAAATGACTTACATAGCTGAGAAAAAAAGTTAAAATGGAAAATAAGTTTGGTTATCACCTGAATTAAGGAACAGCCAAAAAATTCTATTGTTTTTTTCCAGAAGAAATAAGATTTTAGCAACTGTGTAAGGAAAATGAAGGTGTATGAGGAGAAAGTAATAATCAGGCATATAAGCTATATATATGCCTGTTGGAGGGTAATTTTTTAATTTGACAAGAGGAATGATTAAGTCTTGTCATTCAGCTTGACACCATGTGAATTTATAACCCTTTCCAATTTAGTCATAATGAATTGGCAAAAAAAAAACAAAATGAAACGAAACCCAATATTCCTTTAGTATCTTTTTTTTGGCCTGATGGTCCTTTGAATAAAGATGATAGAACAACCCACTTGCCTCTAGGAAAACATTCTGCTGTGTTTCTCCATGACTGAGGCAAGTGGGCTGAGCATTCTGTATTTAGATAGATTGGTATGCACAGTCAGCATTGGCTGCCAGTATCTGCAGCAGTGTAGACAGAGATTAGAGAATCGGATGATTCCAGCAGAGCTAGACATGAGTCAAATCACGGCATAGCCTCCCCAGACTTTTAACTGAGCTAACTCTAAGGGAGGAAGATTTAAATAGAGATTTTGAGAACTCGTGTTACTGGGTTCTTTTCTTCTTTCATTGTACTCTTTGTTTTTAGAAAATAAGACCAAATGTAAAAATGAGTTTAAAGTGTGAGTGTGGAATAGAAGACCCCCACTGCCTGAAATCCTGGATTCTACTTCTGTAGCACAAGTCTCTTAACCTCTGAAGTGTGTGTGTGTGTGTGTGTGTGTGTCTTTCTCTCTCTCTTCCTCCCATCCCTTCTTTCTCTCTCATTTGTCCATAGGAGAAATAGGAAGCATCTTTGGTTCATTCAAAAATTCTATAGTCTAAAAGTAAAATTTAAATGAGTACCCTACAGAAAATACACTTAAACCATACTTCTTACAGTGATTCAATAAACTGTAATATTTTGCATCCAACCACTCATAAACTAATTACAGTGTGGATCTATGTGCACATAGTATGTGGATAGTGAGTCTTTTACTTCTAAGAATGTCTGTCACGACCACAGCCCCTGGTGACCAAAAGTGCCATAAATGGTTCCACTGAAGTGGCCATATTCTGACCCCATCTACCTAGTCACAACCAATGAGACCAGTGTTGGGTACTCAAGTTAAGGGCAGCCAACAGGTAAGTGTGAATGATGAATGGTTGGAAGTATGAATGGCATGAAGTGGTTTGGTGGGAGAACTCTTGCCTAAGGAAAATAGGGACCAATTAGAACCCCCTCAGGACATGAACTTGCAACATACAGACATACACACCTGTGAGTGTGGTACCAGAAACATAGGCTCCCTCAAATAGAGAAGACATTTGCAGGTCTTGCTGCAAAGAGAGTGAAAAGGTAATCTGGCCATTAGGGTTGTACCTAGTACATTGTGTTCACTTAGTAAGTAATTTCTGAATGAAAAGCAAGTGTCTGACCAATTAAATTGTGGAATTTTAGAGTATGTCTTCTAACCCATTGAATCTTTCATAGCAATTAGCAGTCTATGAGGTATTTTGTAGGTGCTGGAGAATATTTGTTGACTTCAACACAAACTCTAAAGATGGTAGGCTGGTGTTGGAAAGAGTCTGAACATTACCCACTTCAAAGCTACTGTGGCAAGTCTTATGATTCCGTCCATAACTTTGCCTTTGTCCATATGATAGTTTAAGCTAGGATTTTAAAACTTTAATGTAATAAGGCATTATGCAAGGAATTATGATTTGTGAAGTTTTATAGGAAATAGGTTCACTTTTTTTTTCTTTTGGTTCACTTTTAAAACATCTTCAGTGTTACTTTTTAAAAAACAGTTAACATTCATTTAGTGCCAAATTTGGTGAATATGGTGGGAGTTATAGTAAGTCTGAGTTTGCAGAACATTCAAATAAGTAATAAAAGCAAATGCTTTTCTTAATAAGATAACATTCATTGCAAGGAGAAATTTGCTGACATTTGAGGATGGGGAATAGAAATAGAATAGGAAAATATGTTATCAGGTATTATACAAAATAATGGAAAATGATAAAGAATTATTCTATGTTGTAAAGTGTAAAAAGTTGAATAGTAGTAGCTAGATTCAGAACAGAGCAGAGTTCTTTGAAACATGCATGAAGTCTATCCCAGATAACAGAATGGATAATTCAACTATCAAACTCCATTTACCCTGGAAACAATTAATGAAAATAAAAATAAAAATGACATTACTGGGAGGGGGAGTGTATAACCTGGTCTCTTGTTATGATGGTTCCTAACTCCACGAAGCTTCTTTCTCTCTTCCTTGATTATTATTATCTTTTTTAAATAGGATATATTACTTTATAGTAATGGAATCGATGATTCCTGGTTTTCTATAATAATCTTAGGAGACTAGAATCTTATTCTAATGCTGCTGCCAATGCTCACAATGTTTTGGAACTCATTCCTTTCAAATAGCCTTCATCATTGGTTTATAAGGTATTACAAAGTCTCAGTGCTCCAAAGTTACTGTTCCTGGAAATTCGGAAACAAAAGTAATTGTAAGGGCATCTGACTTCTCTCTCTTTCCTCCTCCTTCCCATTCCTCTTCATCCCCTCCCTCCTCCTCTTCCTCTTTTTCCTATTCATCTTCAAAGTTATATCAGTACACCCAAGAAAAATAATTCTAGCTCTCAACAGATGTTTGGGAACTGCTAAGTATTTCATTGTTCAAAATGTTGGTTTTATCTTCTTCACTGATACCCAAGCTCTTGAATGCTTCAGGAGCCCTTAGCCAATCTTTGTAATGTTGATTCTTCACTACCACCTCTCAGCAAACACACACACTCAAGCTCCTGATAACTACAGAGGTTTCCAGAGGAGTCCAGAAATGCCTTTGTGTTGAGTAGAGATTAAGACTGAGTTATGGAATCTTACTAGAGAATATAACTGAGGAAAGCAATCTGTTTCATCTAGAAAACTGCTTAGCTCCATCAACTTCTATAAAATCTCCTTCCTACATTCCCAATATGAGCCAACTCAAGAAAGTTAGTGAGACATAGTGTCTGACCAAAACTAAGTGATAACTTGATCACCTATCATATTTACCGAACTCCGTTCTGAATGAATGTTCATTCACCTCCATTAAAAACGTTAAGAGCACTGTGGATGTTTGAAGGAATATATCTAGAGAACATTCAGAGTTGGATCTCCAGTTCTTCTGAAATCAAAATACTAATCAACTTTCTTATAGTTAATCAGGTAGATGTCTTTCTCTCCTCCCCCCACCCATCTCTAATTTCTCTGAGGGCTAATAACTGTCTCTCATGATAAATGCCCTCTAACATCTCGTAGAGCACCTGGCACAGAGTAAAATATCTGTTGGATAGATGTTGTTAAGGAAGTTCCAAAAATCTTTCAAGGAATAGCTGTAAAATAGCAAAGAGCTTCCTAAAATAATGCCTATAATGATACACCATTGCTCATTTGAATGCATACTTTGTGGAATGTTATTTTTAAACTGTCTCATTTGTAGTTACATTGTATATGATTTTGCATACACATTTGGATATACACTAAGTTGGTTGATCCTAGGTCAAGTTATGATTGCTGCTTGGGTAAAGTGTTCCTTCTGGGAAATAATCATTCATATCTGTAAATTAGTAATTATCCTTAATTATACAATATAGTATTATAGTTGTAAAGTCAAGATTGCACTTTTATCTGAGAGAAATCGTGAATCTTTCTTACTGATTGTATGTATCCCCTTTTTATTCTGGTCCCTCACATTTATAGCCTATTTCTCACATCCACACAGTATCCATTTAGGCACTAATTTTAGCTTCAATCACAATTTGTTTCTCTTTGCCCTCATGTTCTCTTCCAGTTTACTTTTTTCCCCATCATCAAATAGCTCAAAACGTTTTAGGAACAAAGTGAGATATTAATAAAATCACCAAATTATAGGTGGAACTTGTCTAAGATCATAGTGATACCTAAAAGCAGCCGAATTGCTAAGCCAGTAGAGCTCATTTGGTCCAAGTTCTGGTTTATAAAAAACTATAGCATAAGGGCACCTGCTGGCCTCAGAAGAGCATGTGGCTCTTGACCTCCAGGTGGTGAGTTCGAGCCCCACGTTGGTAAAGAGAATACTTAAATAATATTTTTTAAAAGGCATCAGAATAAAATTTTGTTTAAAAATGAATGAGCGAATGAACATCGTTTGAGTTGGTCTGTATTCCATGAATTAAATTCTAATTAGCATCTCTCTTTAAGCTCCTCTAAAACCACAACTCATCACATCTGTGTTACAGCTTTAATGATAAACTTTCTAACTCTTCTGCAGTAAATGAACTCTTCTTTCATTTACCACTGCTGATGAAAGATTCTAATGAGAGAAATGGCATTAATTTAGACTGATAATGTAACTGATTATTTGTTGTAGCCTACAAAAAGTGCACAATGCCAAAACACTTATCTGGTCTCTCATTTTATAATTCAAAATGTTTTCCTGCAAGAATGGAATGAAATCCCAACTTGGCCTGTGGCTTATGCTTGGATTACTCCTTTTGGAACTCAGCTGTCCCCAGCAGGCTCCTTCACAGGGCATAGTAGGGTGTTGCTAAGTACTCTTCCATGTCTTAACACTTCAACTCATTGATGAGGAAATCACCTTGCTGCTGGTGCCAGCAGATACAGTCATTTATCAGTACATTGAGTTTAGTGTATAGTTCTCAGACTCATATTTATGATTGTGAAATGCAGCTCATTAGCACACTGTGGCATTAAGCAGTCCTTGCCTCAAAGTCAGGTGTCTGTACATTAAGGAATCTTGATATTAAGAAATGACAAGGGGCACTTGGATGGCTCAGTGGTTGAGCATCTGCCTTTGGCTCAGGTCATGATCACTGGGGTCCTGGGATGGAGCCCTGCATCAGGCTCCCTGAAGGGAGCCTGCTTCTCCCTCTACCTATGTCTCTGCCTCTCCCTGTGTGTCTCTCAGAAATAAATAAATTAAAAATCTTAAAAAAAAAAAAAGAAAGAAAGAAATGATGAAACTGTGTACACTGTTTGGAATTAATCGCTGAGGCAAATAGAAGGGAAACATACAGTGTGTGTTTAATGTTGAGAAGTTAATTTGCTGCCTTATATGGAGATCGTCAGACCTTACAAACAACAAGTGAAACCCAGGCTCTTATTATGAAATGTAATAATGATTATTTCCTAGGCTCTCATTGTTCCATAGTTAGCCTATTTTCCAGCTTGAACATAGTCTGTGCTACTTAATATATCTAAAGCATTTATATTTAATTCCAAACTACAACTACCTGACAAAAATTAATTTTCACGCCTCTCAATGTGAAAATAAACCAATTGTATGAAAGATAGATAAAAATAATTTTTAAAAATATAATCCTTCCTACATACTTCCTATTATAAACCACTGACATCACCAACAGGGAGAAGGGAATACATAGGACAAGATCATTTTTAGACCCTAAACAGTTTACTCATTCATTTGAAACCTGGGTATTTATGCAATAAACATAAAGGTTCTACTATAGCACCTTTTATTTTTGAGTGTTACTTTATTACAAGTCATATGAGTACAGAAATGTTTTAGTGTACAGAGGGTGAAACTGCTTCCCTCAAAAGAGTTACATTCAGTTGACGTGAAGAATCTGAGGAGTGACTAAAAGTAAAAAAAAGAAAAAATTATTTAGTATATATTTTTTTTTAATTTGCTACATGCCTAAAATGTGAGAAAGTATGATTAACATGGGGCAGGAATAATTAAGAATAATTTCTTGGAGGAGACAAGAGTTAAGACATATAATAGCAAGGACTTTGGGTGATTATGATGTGTCAAAGTAGTTCATCAATTGTAACAAATGTGCCACACTCCTGAGGGATGCTGATAATGGGGGAGGCTGCGCTTGTACGAAGGCAAGGGATATAGGGGATATTTATGTACCTTCCTCTCAATTTTGCTGTGAACCTAAAACTACTCTTTAAAACAAAGGCTTTTATCTTTTAAAAAAATGGCAATACCAAAATTTTGTGTAACTAAAATCATCCAATAAATTGGTAGGAATATAAGTTTATAGAATCTTCATTAAACTGTTTGTATATAGCCATTAGAACTTCACATATACATATTCTGTGACCTAGAAGTTCCCTTCCTAGATATATACCTAAAAGAAATGTGTACATATGTTCACCAACAAAAATGTATGAAATATCCATAGCCCTCTTTCTCACAGCAATAAAGCAGAAATAACCGAAGTGCCCATCTGCTGATGAGTGGATAAACAAAATCTGATATATCCATACAATGGAATATAATTGGCAATGAAAAGGAATGATGCACTGACACATGCCACCACATGGCTAAAACTCAAAAACATTATGCTTAGTTAAATAAGCCAGTCACAAAGGCCACATATGGTATTGGTTCTATTTTTATGAAAGGTCCAGAATGGGCAAGTGATGGAATTTTCTATAGTTAGGTTATGTTGATGGATGAACAGCTCGGTAAATATACCTAAATCACTGAATTGTACTGTTTAAAAAAAAAATGCAGTGAGATACTTGTACATTCTCATTATGATAGGTAAAATTTTTAAAAGAGTGGCAACAAGATATGGCACTACTGTAACTCTCATCCAGTAAATTGGTAGAAGCATAAATTGTTATGTTATGGTGGAAAAACTTTCTGGCTATAGACACAAAAACTTAACATGTATATGTCCTGTAACCCAGTTGTTCTTCTCCTATGTCTAATAGATGTGTGTATATGCTCATTAAATAAAAAAAATACAAGAACGTTAATGGGAGCACCATTTTTAACAGCCGTGAAAAATTGGAAACAACCCAAATGGCTGCCAGTAGAAGAAATGATAATAAATTGTGGCATAATCGATTCATGGTGCATAGACTACAACGAAAATTAACTCTCCTCCTCCTCTCAATAACATAGAAGAGCTTCATAAATATGTTGTTTACAAGCCATCAGACATACAACATACATTGAAATATATCAGTGCATTCCTTTAAAGTGGGAAAAATAGACAATCTCTGGTGTTTGGGGATGAAGCCATACTGACAGTAAGGAACTCAAGGAGCCTTCTGTGCATGTAGGTGCTGGTCGTGTTCTACTTCTTGATTTAGGTTATAGATAGACTTGTTTTATTTGTGAGAATTCAGTGAGCTGTGTTTTTTTTTTTAATGAATTGTGAACCTTCCTGTATGTAGATTTTACTTCATTTCAAGTCAGACCAGTAAGAGTATAAGGGGATAGAGGACAAACAAAAACAAAAGCCCTGGAGGGCACCCATTTCTGAGGATGACAGCCACTGCTCAGCTCCATCTGGTTTTGCCTAAGAGAAGGCAGGCCTAGTGACTTCAAACTAGGTACTTTTAAGAGAAGCTGGAAATATTTACATAAAATTCTCCATTTTTAAGTCTTGGCAAAGATTTCAATTATAGAAATATTGTGAAAACTATGCAAAGCACAACCAGAGCTGGACTTTGCCCTTGGTTGGTAGTCTTGGCAACTGAAGTGGCCAGTTCAGGTGGTTCTGTCTCTTACTGTGTGCACGGGCCTGGCAACATTTCTTAAACCTTCCTGAGCCTCAATTTTCTCATCTATAAGAATTAGAATGATAATACTTTCCTCTGAGGGTTATTAAGAGGATTGACTGCATGTTAACATCACTGACGACTGTGCCTTTAATTTAGCAGGCTCTCAATAAGTGATCATTGTTATTATTTTTATTGCCAGAGTGCTCTCAGGATAACGGAAAAAAAAAGGAGGGTGACAGCTTGAAACAAAGACATACAGCCACAGCTTTCCACACCTATATTTTCTTGTCGTCCCTATCTTCCTCCTCTCTCACTAACTACCTTCCTATCTTTTTTTTTTTAATTTTTTTTTAAATTTATTTATGATAGTCACACAGAGAGAGAGACAGAGGCAGAGACACAAGCAGAGGGAGAAGCAGGCTCCATGCACCGGGAGCCCGACGTGGGATTCGATCCCGGGTCTCCAGGATCGCGCCCTGGGCCAAAGGCAGGCGCCAAACCGCTGCGCCACCCAGGGATCCCCCTGCCTTCCTATCTTAAATCTCCTCTTGCCATAGCCCAACTAAAGGCCATCGTGGCCACCACCCCCTGTTTAGAATGAAAATGGGAGTAGGGCAGCTGGGAGATCAGTTTCTATTTCTCCATATTGAGTCTCCAAACTCATGTTTTTAGAAATACCATGATATGTGGTAATTTATTTCTAAAATTTTATGCCTATTCTAGAAAAAGTAGGATATGATTTGGATAGGTTTTACTGGACTGCTCTGAACACTTGACCATGATAAATAACATTATTTTCAGAGATTCATTCAAAATTTTAATTTCCCCAAAAAGAAAATGGTACATACCAGTTTCTTGACATGAAACTTCTTATACCACAATATTAAGACTCTTAAATTTCATACACACACAAAATGCTAAAAGTAATTTCATGATGCAAAACCCCATAGATAATTAAATTTTTATTTCAGCGTTTGTAAGTCAAATTTTACAAACACATGTAACAAATAAGAACATTATGTTCCAAAATCCCTGATCCTGTATTTTTATAACATTCTATTGCATAAATAGGGAAAATAGAAGACAAGTCTTGACAGAGAGATATAAACCTTAAGGGTAAGTCAGAAAGTGAATAACAACCACCTATATAATCAAGAATCTGCTCTACTAAACTTTGACCATCTACAATTGATTTTAGGCATTCAGAAAGCATTTGGATATACTTATCCATCTGGCCCCTTTACCCAATATTTACACTGAAGTTCAGTAAGTTCAATAATTAAACACTGTGTGGGTGGTGTAGTTCATCATTATTCTGATTAATATTTCCAAAGCCATGTGAGGTTAAGACTTATTATAACCCATATTCACATGAAAAAATTAAGACAGGATGAATAACTAAACTGATGATATAAAGAGAAAAATTAGTATTGGATTCAAGTCTAGTAGGACTCTTCAACTCAGGTGGTTAGTTGTTGCATTAGAATGATGCCCTGGTGATAGTTGTTAACAGACCTCCAAAGGCCATGTCTTTGTCTCCTTGATAGGAAACAGCATTCTAGAAACCAAGACTATTATCAATTTACTCCTTCCTTTTCATGAATATTTCTATTCTTTGGCACAAATTAGGGGGGTGGTGGTGATTTCTTCTGCTGTATTTATAAGGTCCAGCAAAGTCGGTCCATTTTCTTGTGCCATTGTTATGAAGGAAGAAAGTGATTTTTTTTGTTATAGTGAATTATTTCATTCTTGTGAGGCAGAGCAAAAAGAAAGATAGCGAGGAAGGGAACATGAAATCTCATTTGGGGATAAAGAAAACAACTATTTCAAATAGTATGTAATTGTGTATAAGTAAATGTGTGTGGAATAAAAATGTAGAATGTAATTAAAACATTTGAAATATCTCAGCAAAAATAACACATAGAGATCCTGTGTTCCCACATCTTTACCACCCTCCTCTCTCAAGCCGCTGGCTTAGTACACCAAAACATCCCTCCTTTAAAGAAAAATAAGTGGAAATAAAGAGAGCAACCCAGCATCAAGAAGAGAAAAAAGTGAGAATAACATATTGGGAACAGAAACTGCAGTCTAACTAGTGCCTCCCCACCTTCATTACCATCCTTCCAAATAAATCTCCCTGCTCCTCTTGAGCTGGCAAATAAAAAAATCAACCCACAAGATATATGTGTGTGCTTCTCCTGATGAGCATCACCATCCATCTACAGTACGTCCCACATGCCAGTTTGAAGATGGGCTAGAGGGAGAATTAAAGACTTCAGAAAGTCCACAGCATAATCAAGAAGGCTTTTTTCTTCTGACTACACAGCTTTCATCTCTGTCTTGTGTGATTTTCTCTCCATCTCCTTCAGTCTACGGCAAAGATGCTGATTGCTGACGGGACAATAACGAATCATATACCTAACCTTCCAGGGCAACCAATTGGTTTCCAATATATGGCACGAACGCTTTTGATAGGTTTCATTTTGGCAAGGACTGTTAGTTCAGGTGTAGCCACACTGACACATTAGAATCCTGAATTCTGAGGTTTTAAAAGATGATGTCCAATTTCAAATGCATTTTTTAAATTTCAAATATAAAATAGCTTTCAAAGTACTATGGCAAGGTACAGACGTTGCTTCAGATTAGGGCAAAATTCAGTGGCCGTACTAAATATTTGGTCTGAACTAGATGGACATTTTCCTTTGTTTGTTTTTATCTCAGTACAGGTAACCCTCCTCTAAAAAGTAATATTTATCATTGTTGAGACTTGATGGCGTGTGGTAAGATCCCTAAGAAATAATTAATTCTAATTCTCCATACTTGCTGGGATCCTTTCTATGATATCCTAGTATGGGTTCCATTTTGGACTTCTCTAATTATTTAAAAGTTCTTTGTTACATGGAGTTTGTGATTTTGCTTACCAATACTAATTCCATGTTAGAAAAAGTTGATTCTGTCTTTCGTATAGCTGCCCTTCAAGCATTTGAGGAAAATACCATGGCTCACCTGAGATTTCTTTTCTCTGCGTTAAACACCTTTAGGTTCCAGAATTTTGTTTTCTAGCTGTTTCTACTACTACTACCTCTCCATGGCAGACAATGCTAATCACAATCCTCATGTCTACTGACCTGAGCCCAAGATCCCTTTCCACATAGCTCTCCAAGCAGTCACTATTCCATTTGAATTGTAAGTTGAAACCTATTTACTAACCTTGGTATTTTGGTTTCAATATGATAAAGTTCAGGGAAGATGGACATGGAAAATGGATTAAAGCTCTTTAATAATTTGAACATGCTGTAGTTTGGGTACTGGTCCAAGGTTGATGTCACTCTATTTCAAATTGAATTAAGGAATTATATAGAATGTCAACTGTGCCCTTGATAATGCAGCTTCCATTAAAAAGAACTGTTTCTGAACAGATCGTTGGGGTCAAAATACCCATATTTGGCAAGATTCTCAGTGCTAAGTTATTAAAAGAACCAGACAATGAAAGTGAATGACTGAGTGATATCTGTAAACATTATATCAGAACTTTGGTTTGGCTTAGTTTAAGCAATGATTAATTAGCTTTTATCCATTGTTATTCAAGTTCACAGATTTCAAAGCTGTGTCAAACACTTAGAATCTAGAATATCCTTCTTTGATAGCAATCTATACCTTAACTTCATGGCAGGTTTCATTTAGGAGTTCTACTTCTTTATAAAATACTTATAGAAGATTTTTAGAAGAAAATATTGCTTAGAAACTTAATCTTCTTTTATACTCCTCATCATCTTCTGCCAAAAGAACTGGAGAATGTTCTATCTTTGTTGCATGAGATCATGCATATCTACTGCCAAACTTCAGAGAGGCCACCTAGAGTACATATTTCTCCATCTGTCAGGACCAGGAAACCATCGAAATTTGTGGATGAATGATCATTAATACAATTTTGTGGCTCTTTCTCTGGGTGCAAGTTTTTGTGAAAAAGTTAGGCATTCAAAGAGAGTGACTATCTGAGGTAAGTATACTCATTAGGTTTGATTACTTTTTTAACAGTCAAATTTCCTTCAAAAAGTAGCAGAACACTTAATATCTCCCCACTTGACCTATATATTCTATACATGCTGGTGGCACAGACTGGATACAAATCAAATATCTCTGCTTGTGGCTGGAGTTCTATGTAATACCAGTTTGTTTACTTAGAATGATGGCCCAAATGTCTTTGCTTTAAAAAAAAAAATGGAAAAGCTATTACTTAAATGAATCCTTTGGTGAAAGTATCTTTAAAATGGCTCCAGAGATGGGTGGCCTGGGTGGCTCAGTTGGCTAAGTGTCTGTCTTTGGCCTTGTGGTACCAGGATTCTGGGATCCAGCCTCCTGGTGGGATCCCTGCTCAGTGGGGAGTTTGCTGCTCCCTCTTTCTCTACCCCTCCCCCTACTTGTGCGCGCGCTCTCTCTCTCTCTCTCTCTCTCTCTCTCGTAAATAAATAAAATCTAAAATAAAATAAAATAAAGTAAAATAAAATAGACTAGGGAGATGGTTGGATGGAAAAAAGTAGGCCTTGGTGATGAAATGGGTAAGTCCCCCGATGATGAAGCATCCTGTTGACTTAGAGAATGTTGACACCATGTAAATCTTAGAAAAGGGCCTGGTTTAGGAGGGAAGATGATTCAGTCTGAGATATATTTACTTTGAAGTGATTGTATGATATTTAAGTGAAAATGAAATGTGATGTTGTGGTTCTGGTGAGAAATCAGGACCAAAAATATAAATTGAGGCATCAATCAGGATATAGGTTATTTCTGAGTCAATGACAGGGGATTAGGTCACTGAAGTGGTCAAAAGTGAACAAATCCTGGGAGTTCAGCATAGGAGAAAATAATGAAAAGAAAAAAAAAAAAAGAATTGGAGTAAGAGTAGAAATCTTTGTGACTGTCACAGAAGCTTGTGGAAAAGAGAGTTAAGAGAGGCAGTGGTGGGGATCCCTGGGTGGCTCAGCTGTTTGGCGCCTGCCTTCGGCCCAGGGCATGATCCTGGAGTCCCAGGATCAAGTCTCACATCAGACTCCCTACATGGAGCCTGCTTCTACCTCTCTCTCTCTCTCTCTCTCTCTCTCTCTCTCTCTCTCTCTCTCTTTCTCATGAATAAATAAATCTTTAAAAAATAAAATTTCAAAAAAAAGAGAGGCAGTGGTCCTGAGCTGCTAATGCTGCCTAGAAAGATCATGTCAAATGGAAAATTTGAACTGATTTTTCCTTATCACTGATTCCTTCAATTGCTCCCAATTTTATACAAAAAACAAACCATTCTCATTTGTTTTTGTAACATGCTGCTCTTCATGGTCACAATTCAACCAGGTCACCATCACTAGGACATGAACTTAGAAGTACTTTTGTTGAATAAATGTGATGGACTGCATCATCTCTATCTCTTGATGGCCTCTTTCAGCTACTTAGCCAAGGATAAAGATGGAGTTCTGGTTATAGAATAAGGTCTGTTCCTGCATAAAACTAACTTGACTATATAAAAGTAAAGTTTAGGATTTAGGGATCATTGATAAAATTCCATGGTCAACTAGGCTAATCAGCCTAGACATTTGACTCAAGTTGCCTGCTTGATTCAACACTAATAAATAAACAGGTTACTTCATTTGAAGAAATATATGTTTAGGCAGAAAGAATACAGTTCCTTTTCACAACTGGTTCCTACCAAAGGGGAAGGACAAAGGACAAATACATGGACATGATTTCTTCCAAGTAAATAGCTGAATAACATAAATCTTGAGCTCATTGGTTTTAACGTTGATCCATCTTGTGAAAATTGTGCTCATCGAATGAAACAAAGGCCCAACAAACTCTTCACTTTTCTCTTCTCCATCTCAGCTCTTCAGTCTTGCAGTTGACTTCCTGCTCCTCATACAGAGATCAACTAAATTCTCAGAAACAGATGGTGTTCCCTCTACCACCAACTTACCCTTCTGCAGTTCGGCAGTTGGCAAGGCCAGATGGATTAACATCCTGGAATTAAACTTTTCACCAAATTCTTTTAAGTAAGCAGACGTTTTATTAATATGGACTTCTGGACATGGAACAATACCCAGAGATGATTGATTGGAAAATCTAATTAAAGGCAACAATGTGGAAGAACCGAAGCAGTGAGTTCATTCTGAAAATAAGCAACATACTGGTATCTCATACTCTTTGAATAATAAAACTGAACCGAGAATATATTTTACAGTGGTTGGATGGATAGGCCTTGCTTGCCGATGACTTGCATTCATCCTCAGACACCTAGAACTGACTACAGATAAGTCCAACAAAAATAATAACATATTAGTCTCAGGCCAATTTTTATATGGGGAGAGAAAGTTGGGCTATTACTCAAATTCCTAACTTCTACCATTCTACTGTCCAAAATTCATTAAAATCAAAAATTAATGATGTGCTTAGTGTTACAAATTTAGCGGGGTGCTCCCTACAAGAATCGGAAAGGAAATACATTGTCCCTACACATAAAGCTGCAAAACCAATGCAGAACAGGACATAAATAAACAAAGCTAAGGCTGGCTCCGTCTTCATTATTCATGTCACACTTTAAATACTGTTTTATCAGAGAGACCTCCCTTCCCCAATCAACATAACATCTCTACGTCTCTGATCACTAGTACTTCAGCCTTGTTTTATTTTCTTCATAGCCCCTATTACTACCTGGTGTGCATTTGTTCACTTGAATATCTGTCCCCCACCCTGCACCCACCCCCAAGAGTGTGCTTCCTAAAACCTGGGATCTGTCTGTATTGTCACTAATTGAATCTCGGTACCCCAGACAATATCTGACACCTAGGAGGCACTCATAAGTATTTGTTGAATAAATAAATGAGTGAGTGAATGAATATGGAGGAGGTGGGTGATTCCTACTCCAGGAACTCTGCTCTACTATGAGATTGCAGGTATTAAGTATCTGCAGAAAGGTCAGTTAGAACATGGGGGCAAGAGGCAAAAGCTTGGGGTGTCCATGCAGGAACTACCAGGAGGAGAGGGCACTTGGTCATCATGTCACTAACTTTTTTGCTATGAATAATAGGAAAAAGGTAGGCTTTGCTTTTGCCCTTAGACCTCTGTTCCTCCAGCTTTGTCTTTGCAATTCTCCCGTCCTGCTTTCCTCCTTCCCTTCCTTAAACATAAAGATATACTAGGCACTGGAGCCTAATTTCCCTGGGTTCACTCTTGACTCTGCCATTTATAAGGTGATGTTGGACAAGTTAACCTCTCTCTGCTTCACTGTCCACAAACACAAAATAAGAATGATAATAGTCTCCAAGTATGTTTTGAATATTGAGTGAAGAAATATGAATGGTGGACACTATTCACTTAGAATAGTGTCCAGATGCTCTAGCACTAATATTAAGTGCTAGATAATATTAAGTGCTAATATTAATAATTAAGTGCTAATATTGTTATCTTAATCTATCTTAACTAATGTCTTAACATATTAACTATCGTTGTTACTCCATCTTCTGTTGGCTTTCACTTCTGACATCTAGTAGGAACTCAAATGTTTTATTTACTTAAATTGATCCTTTTGTTTCCAATGTCTATCACCTTTTGCTTTAATGAATTTTCCATTTTTCTTTTCTTTATATAAATGTATTGTATACTTTTTTTCTTCTTTTCTGTTCCAGGGTGTACCGTCTGGTTTTATTCTAGCACTTTGTTAACAATCCTGATCTACTACATCTAGGCCTTTACTTATTTTTAATTCACTTGTATCTCTCCACTGACTTTTTTTTAACTTCATTTCATACAGGGGCAACTCTAAATCATTAACTTTGTCTAATTCTTTTCTGTCTGAGATGTGTGGCGGGCATAATTTCGAGGTAGCCCCCCACATTTACTGCTCCCCTGGTATCCACACCTTGCACGATTCCCAGGAGTGTGAATTGGGTGGTTTTATGAATGAATGGTTTATGAGTGTTAATGTTACATGGTATGGTAGGGAGATTCTCCTGGTTGGCCTGACCAAATCATATGAACCTTTTAAAACAGAGCTTTCTCTGCCCAAAAAAGAACTAAATCAGATTTTTTAAAAATAAATTTATTTTTTATTGGTGTTCAATTTGCCAACATATAGAATAACACCCAGTGCTCATCCCGTCAAGTGCCCACCTCAGATTTGAAACATGAGAAGAATTAGATGCACTGTCTCTGGCTTGAAGATGAAGGGAATCATGCGGCGAGGAATGTGGGTGGCTTCTGGGATCTGAGAGAGGCCCAAGATTAGAGCCAGCAAGGAACGTAAGGCCCCTTTCCTATAACGTCAAAGAACAAAGCCCTGCCAACAATACGAATGAGCTCGGAAACAGATTCTTCCTCCAGAGACTCCAGAAGAAAAAGCCCAGCTAACACCTGATTTCAACTTTGTGATTCCCTGAGCGAACCCAGGCATTCTACTCCAGACTTCTACCTACAGAACCTCAAGTTAATAAGTAGGTGTTGTTTTAAGCCCCTACATTTGTGATAATTTGTTACACAGCAATAGGGACTAATATCATGTGTTTCCCTCAAGGTATGCTGACTAAGTCTGTATTGATTATTATAGATGCAGTCAAATCACGGTTATGTACCAGGAATACTACCAGCCTAAACTGGCATTGATCCAGATTATTGAGAGAGAGGAAGCAAGCTATTCTATTGGTCTCTCCAACAGTAAAGAAATTGACTTCAAAAATTCATTCTCATGTCTTACATGGCAATATACCTATATTTTAACTTATTTCTGGAATTTTAAACATTTAAATATGTAATACTCTATGATTTCTTAAATAGCACAATTATTACATAACCATTAACCATTATTACATAACCATGTGAAAAGAATATTTAGAGTAGTAAATTAATGAAATATGTCCAAAAACTGACATTATTTTTCCTCACAGATCACTAAAAAGGGCTTTGGATAGTTAAACTAATATCTGACTGAATGAGATATCTATTCACATAGCAGTTCGTAAATTAACAAAGTATAAACCCATTTAGGATTCCAGATTAACCCAGGGTCTAGAAGAAACCATTGATTTCTCCCTTCTGGGGTTATAAATGCATTGAAGCCTGTTTTGTAAGTCTTGAAGGTATGAGGTCTTGTAAACCCATGGATAGGATGCTTTCAGGGATGTGACCATATTACATCTGCCATTCCTGCTTCTTCATATCTTTATTACTGATGTCAAGGAAATTTGAAGATTTTTCAGATGTCTTAATCTCTCTGTCATGTTTAGCCTTACAGAAGTTAAATTTGGACATCTATATTTTACTCTATATTTGCTGAGAAAAGCCCAGGACAGCATCCCCACAGAAGCAGAAGATGGAAAAGGACAATGGAACGTTCCTTTAGACTTTTTTTAGTGAGATGAGTGATTAAAAGGAGAAGGGAGGAGGAAATGAGATCACTTTCCCAGAGCTCTATATGCTGTCTGATATAATGCTCTCCAAAGAGGCTTGAACAGTGAAGTCATTCTGGCTTCGGTGTTGTGTTTTGTGAAAGCGATGGATCTGAAGGAGCTTTCTGAATAGAGCTCTATAGTAATATGTCAATAAATCGGACCTATTATTGAGAGCAGCATTTTTAATAGCAGGTTTAGAAAGGGAAAATAAATTACAGATTACATGGCTGCTTTGTTTTATAGGGGAAAAAAAGCAATTATGCAAACGCTAATCCCACAGATATAAATTACTTTGTAATGACTCACAGAAACCAGAACATACCAGGCAGGGTCCAATCGCGATACAAAACCACACAGTAATTTGAACAAGAAAAGTTTAATATAAAAAATTAGTAATTCCTAGCATAAGGTTGGAGTGCCAAGGGATTGGCTGATAAGTATAGAGAACCCTAAAAAATATAGGAGTAGCAAGGAGTAGCAGGGGTGCCTACGTGGCTGAGTCAGTTGAGTGACTCTTGATTTGGGCTCAGGTCATGATCTTAGGATCATGGGATCAAGCTCCGTTTTGAGCCCCAAATCGGGCTCAGCTCAGTGTGGAGTCTGCTTGTTCCTCTTCTTCTGCTCCTCTTCCTTCTCTCTCTCTCTCTCTCTCTCAAATAAATAAAATATATATTTTAAAAATTGAAGCAGCAGAAAGGAGAAGCCACCAGCCTTCATGCTGATATAGAAGATCTGAGGAAGAGCTTCTGTGTGCTGAGACTGGTAGAGGGCTTGGCTCTGCTTCAGTGAGTGGGAGAGAGATCACTCTGGTGTTGCACTAGTAGAACTTGCTATAAATCTACCCTTGCTGGTGCTAGGAAAAACTCTTCAGAAGAGGTGTCTCTCTGGAGCCACTGTACTACACAACTGCCCAAGGGGGGGCCTCCTGGTGGAAGTGGCTGGCTGAGAGTGCTACTACTGGCTTCCAGACACTGCAAGAGTCATGCACTGGAGAAGCTGTATTGCAAGAGCTGGGCACTCAAAAAGCTGCACACATTGCAGGACATGGGTACTGGAGAAGCTGCCCTTCCTGCAGGAACCAGATGCTGGAGAAGCAGTCCACACTGTAGGAGCCTGGCACTGAAGAAGTCACATGTGCTGTGGAAGCCTGGTGCTAGAGGGTCACAGGAGTCTGGTGCTGGAGAAGCCAAGCCATGCTGGAAAGGCAGCACAGTCTGCAGACGCCTGCCAGTTGAGCACTCTAGAACCAGGAGGGATGGCCAGTCATCCTGATGTCTCTCTAGTGCCCTCTACTGACAATTTCTAACATGCCAGTTGACGGGGAAAATTCATATTCACAGGCAATGAAGATGGAGTTGGAGCTGAGAGGCAATGAATTAATATCATCCTTTAATGCAACCCCTATACTTGGCCTGGTGTCTTTTATCTGTTAAGGAATTCTCCTTGATATTTGTACTAGGCCGACTGCTTGGCAATTTCTATCTCTACCATCAACCCCAATCATTTGAGAATGTTTACATTTTTATGGCCAATAGATAAAACTTTTTTTATTTGTAACATGCCGCTAAATCCACCCAGCTCTTCACATTCCTGTCTCTTAACACAGACGTGCTCCTCCCCCTTCTCCTTGTTGAAATTGTCCCTGAATGAGCCTTTATCTTTACCATTCTGAGCTTTCTTCTCCTGGCTAAATATAACCAACGCTTCTGGTGCTAGACAAAGTAGGCCAGACAGTATGATATTGTTCTTGTCCTGACTGATTTTCTGGAGTGATCATGAGTCTCAGAAATCAGTCTCTGCTCTCTTTAACTTTTCTTGCCTACAGAGGTGGATGTGGATTGAGATAGGTTTACAGAGAGCTTCAGTGGAGCTGAGGACTTTTCAGGTACTTTCATTTTGGAAGGTACAGATTATAGGGGTTTTTTTAAACCTGTTCCGTTAATTGTATTTGGGGAAGTACAATGTGTGAAAATATATTTCATTAATGAAAATGTTTTGCATGTTTAGGTGTTTGCTATCTTCATTGTTAAATCCCTGGAGACCTTTGTTTTATTCATTGAGTTTATCCCCTGTGTTCAGTCCACAGAGACTTTGGAGACCATTTGAACTTGATGGCACTTTTCTGTGCTACCAAACATTCATCCATTCATCAGCTACTTATTCATACATTAATTTATTATACAAATGTATATGGAGCATAGTTTTCCATGAGTCCTTGTGGGGAAATAGGTGATTGCAAACATGCATGACAGATTTTCCCATCTGTACAGCACTTAAAATCAGCCAGTACAACTGTTATAATACAGAAGAAACTGGGGCACTTGGGTGGCTCAGTGGGTTAAGCATCTGCCTTCTGCTCAGGTCGTGATCCCATGGTCCTGGGATTGTCTTGCGGTGGGTTTCCTGCTCAGTGGGGAGTCTGCTTTGCCCTCTCCCTCTGCCCCTCCTCCTCCTCTCCCAGCTCATGTGCTCTCTGTCTCTCTCTCTCTCTCTCTCTGCTCTTTCTCTTTCTCTCTCAAATAATTAAATAAAATCTTTAAAAAAATAATACAAGAAAAGTATGATAGATTTTTTTAAAGAGATTCCCAATGGCAAACCAAGGAAGAGACACAACAAATTCTTGAAGAACTAACTAAAACTGGTATTTCAGGATCAAAATCATGTGAGAATATGAAGATCACAGTAGACTTGGTAACTCCTTATGGAAGAAAGCTCATCAGGGTTGCCATTGTTTTCATAGCTCCTGGTCATGATAGACTCCCTTTAAGTATTTCATGGTTGCCCACAGGGACAAATGCATTAATGAGTAACTAATTGGTTGGGTGGAGTTGTAACAACGAGTGAGAACGGTTGGTTGGTTCTAGTTCTGCCACAAATAACTATGAACTTGGAAAAATCACTTGTGTTCAGGGATCCCCGAGACCACCCTTGGGTTCAGTGACTTGCTAGAAGGATTCACAGAACTCAGCAAAGCTGTTAAACTCATGATTATCATTACTACAGCAAAAGGAAGCAGATTCAAGTTAGCCACAGGAAAGGAACATAGGTCAGGGTCCAAGAAAGCGGGTATAAGCTTCTCGATGTCTTCTCCTAGTGCAGTCAGCGCTTCTTTTTCCCAGCAACAATGTGTGACAACACTCATGGAGTATTACCAACCAAGGAAGCTCACTGAGTCTTGGAGTTCAAGGTCTTTCCTGGGGGGTTAATCTCACAGACATGGCTGACCACCTTTGTGGCTGAAGTTAGTGTCCAGCCCCTTCAGGGGTAACCTGAGAGCACATGGGCCAAATGCCCCACCATGAATCACACTGTTAACAAAGGTTCTGCTATGGCCCAGGCTTATTGGGAAGGATAGTCCAAGGACTTACATGTTACCCCTCAGGAGTCTGGCAAGGCCCCCACATTTCTGAGATGCGCAGAGTGTGGACAATGCTGAGGTAATCCTTCATTGTTGATCATTTGACCTCTGTCTGTGCCTAGTTGTTTTCATCTATAGACTACAAAGATGATTCCTAGCTCTCAAATGCTACACTGATTTAAATTTCTAGTTAAGCAGCACAGAAGTAGAGTAAGATTTAAGGACCATTCTAATTCAACAGTTTAAAAAGCATCAGTGTACAAAGCAAGGACAATTTTTATATATTTCTTACAATTAGACAATAGTTCTCTTTATCTTTACATTCAGCTGGTAAAGACAAATGGTGGTGTTCTTGCCACACTCCCTTATGGCCCTTCCACCCTGCTTAGAATCTCCACCCAAATCTCTGGAAAATGAGTGCCTCTCAAGAGACTTTGAAGATTAGTTCAGGCTAATTGCTGTTGGATAAGTAGTGGTTAGCAGCTGTTTAATTTTTTTTTTTTTTTTTTTAAGGAAGATGGGTTTATTTTGCAGCAAGAAGAATTTAGGTTCAATTTAAGGACAATTTGCTAACTGTGAACATGAGAAACTAAAATGTTACTAAGGTTTAGGGAGTCTCCAAGCCTAGAAAAAAACAGAAAGTGTACTCCTTTATTTTTCTGGATAGTTCGAGTTTAGATATGAACTCACAAAGATGCTGGGTTTTTGTTGTAATACTCCTAAAATCAGAAGATAAGCCACAACCAAAATAAACTCAGCAGATTAGGCTGCAAAAGCAAACTAGAATGTTTTAGTAGACAGAACATTTTAATTGCACACTTCAGTTAAGTTTCAGATTGAGGGTGGATTTTGGAGTGTTATACTAAGGTTATTTGGGATGAATGCTAGGACATAGTCATGTTTTGAGCTGGTATTCCAGCTCTCTGCAGGAGTAAGCTTCTGCTCACAGGAAGCCAAAATGAGTTTGAAAGCCATCACTGCCATGCCCTTAGAGAAAGATTTTCTACTCAAAGAGCAAGACAGTCAGTCCCTAGTTGAGCAGCTAAATTTGACTCAGCATTAGGCAAGGCCAATTAGCATCTACTACCTGCCATCTGCTTCCAGCCAATTGGTATTTCTTTCACTGGTTTTATAGAATGGCATCTTTACAAATGATATAGGAGGCCATCATAGGAAGTCATTACTCCATAGTAGACTGGGAGAGTATATCATTAAACATCACCAAGGAAAGTGAGATGTAATGGCCAGTTTGTGTAATTCTAGACCAATCCCAATCAGTTAAGAGCTCATTTATTATAAAAATGAGAGAATGACACAGACTCTAACCAGGGAAGAATTGCTCATAGTTTAAGTAAAATTAGCATTAAAACTCACTAAAACTTAAAAAATAAAAAACAAAACAACTTACTAAAACTGAAGTTCAAGACTCAAATCAGTACAGATCATCAAGGATGCATGGAGTTAGAAATGGTAAAGGTATATTAATATGAGCTAGTTGAAGATTTTGAGAAGTTGACAACTGCTACAGACAATGTTTGTGTCCCCCCAAATTCATATTTGAAACATATTCCCCATGGGATGGTATTTGGATGTAATGCCTTTGGAGGATTAATACCCTTCTAGAAGGAATCCCAGAGTGCTCCTTCATTCCTTCAGCCACATGAGGACACAGCCAGAGATAGTTTTCTATGAACCAGGACCAAGGCCCTCATCAGGCACTTAATTTCCCACTGCCTTGTTCATGGACTTCCCAGCCTCCAGAACCATAAGAAAGTAACGTTTTTGTTATTTAAACCACCCAGTATATGGTATTTTTGTTACAGCAGTCCAAAAGGACTTAGCACCCTACCTAAGTAGATAAATGAAATAAATATAATGGTCTGATGATCATAAAAATTTCCTAAGTTACCTTTACCTTATGTGTTCTCTGTATTGTACCTGGAAGCCAGTTAGAGATGCAAAATCAGGCCCCGGTGTACACCTACAGGATAGAATCTGCATTTTCACAAGATCCCTAGGTGACTCATGCCCATTCAAGTTTGAGAAGTGCTGCTTGCCAACCTGGCAAGCTGCCTATTTTTGTAAATTAGGTTTTATGAGTCAAGCTTTTTCAGTTATGTATTGTCTAAAGCTGCTTTTGCAGGACAGTTGCAGAGACCAGTACTTATGACAGAGACTGTATTTTCCACAAAGCCTAAATATTTACTATCCAGCCCTTTACAGAAAAGACTTGCTTGTTTCCTGGATTTGTTGAGATAAGGAAACTGCCCTTTATTATCTACAATAGCATAGGCTTTTAGACGTATGCTTTTTGTACCTTTTACTTTCAATTTTCATAATAATCACTTTTGCAGATAAAAGTAAACAGTTTGTTCAAGATGCTATACCTAATTAGAAATAGAACCAGAACTCAAATCTAGGTAGATCTGACTCCAAGGACCATGATCTTTTCACAATGCACCATGACTTGCCCTCTAGGAAGTTGGGACACTTGGTACTTTGCTTATCCAGGAGTTAATTAGCTTTGGAAAAGAGAATTAATGTTTCCCAGACTCATACATGATAGAATTGTTGCAAAAAGTCAAGTTCCTAACCTATACAGAGAAATCTCCCTGCCGTGCAGATGAATAGATGGCATATATACTTGAGAAACCACATCAAGGACAGAAAGACACTTGGAGAGTTTCTAGAATCAGAGCTCAAGTGGTCCCTGCAGTAATAGACTTCCCTGGTCCACTGCAGTGGCCAGGGCCCCACTTTTCCAGTTTCTAATGAAGATTAGAGTCTGTTTCACCTTGAGAAGTTCCCTATTTTCATATTCCAGTGACATATTTTAATATCAACTTTGTATTTAAGAGAAGGTCTCCAGTTGTGAGAAGAGTCACACTTATTCATCATACTAGAAATAAGTTAGTCTATTAGGGTCCCTGCCTTCCAGAAACTAACAATACAATCAGTTGAAAAATAAGGAAAAGGGTTAAAACTAAGAGCTAGTTCTTTGAAAAAGATGAACAAAAATCAGAATAGAAGGAACTAGTAAGGAGGTTGAATCAGTAATAAAAAATCTCCTAATAAGCAAAAGTTCAGAACTAGATGGCTCCACTGAATTCTATCAAATATTAAAAGATTTAATACCTGTCCTTCTCAAACTCTTCCAAAAAAATTGAATAGGAGGGTACACTAACAAACTTACTCTACAAGACCAGGATTACCCAGATACTAAAACCAGACATAGGTAACACATACACACACACACACACACACACACACAGAATGGGGGAGGGGAGAAGAGAGAAGAAGAAGGAAGGAAGGAAGGAAGGAAGGAAGGAAGGAAGGAAGGAAGGAAGGAAGGAAGGAAGGAAGGAAGGAAAAGGAGAAAGAAAGAAAAAGAAGAAAGAAAGAAAGAAAGAAAGAAAGAAAGAAAGAGAGAGAGAGAGAGAGAGAGAGAGAAAGAAAGAAAGAAAGAAAGAAAGAAAGAAAGAAAGAAAGAAAGAAAGAAAGAAAGAAAGAAGAAAGAAAATTACAGACCAATATCCCTGATAAATATAGATTAAAAAATCCTCAACAAAACCAAATTCAACAATACATTAAAAGGGTCTTATACCATGATAAAGTAAGATTTATTCTAGGATGCAAGGATGGTTCACCATCTGCAAATCAATCAATATGATATGCCACATTAACAAAATGAAAGATAAAAATCATGCAATCATCTGGATAAATGCAGAAAAAGCATTTGACAAGATATAACAGGTATTTATGATTTTTTAAAAATTCCACCAAAGTAGATATTGGGGAACATACCTCAACATAATAAAGGCCATGTATTATATACCATACTCAATGGTGAAAAGCTGAAATTTTTCTTCTAAGATTAGGAACAAGACAAGGATGTCCACTCTCACCATTTTTATTCAAAATAGTATTGGAAATCCTAGCCATAGAAGTTAGACAAGGACAAAAATTAAATAAAAAGCATCCAAATTAGGACGAAGTAAAACTGTCATTATTTGAAGATGACTTGATCTATATATGGGAAACCTTAAACCAAAAACACTGTTAGAACTAATAAATGAATTCAATGAAGTTGTAAGATGCAAAATAAATATGCAGAAACATGTAGCATTTCTATACACTAATAACAAACTATCAGAAAGAGAAATCAAGAAAAAAAGACCATTTACAATTGCATCAAAAAGAATAAAATACCAACCAAGAGGGTGTAACCAAGGGTTTAACCAAGAGGGTTTAACCAAGACCTGTATACTGAAAACTATGAGACACTGACAAAAGAAATCGAAGAAGACACAAATAAATGGAAAGATATCTGGTGCTCATGGATTGGAAGAATTAATATTGTTAAAATGGGGGCAGCCCGGTGGCTCAGCGGTTTAGCGCCACCTTCAGTCCAGGGCGTGGTCCTGGAGTCCCAGGATCAAGTCCCATGTCAGGCTCCCTGATTGGAGCCTGCTTCTCCCTCTGCCTGTGTCTCTGCCTCTCTCTCTCCCTGTGTCTCTCATGAGTAAATAAAAATCTTTAAAATATATATATATATATATACATTGTTAAAATGGGGATACTACCCAAATTAATTTACAGATTCAGTGCATTCCCTATCAAAATCCCAGTTGCATTTTCCACAGAACTAGAACAAACAATTCTAAGGAACTACAAAAACCCTAAATAGCCTAGGCAATCTTGAGAACAAAACCAGAGATGCCAGGATATGATTTCAAACTATACTACAAATTATAGTAATTAAAACAGTATGGTATGGGGTTAAAAGCAGATATATATATCAATGGAACAGAATAGAAAGCCCAGAAATGAGCCCATGCATATAAGTTCAAATAACCTACAACAGGGCAGCCCCGGTGGTGCAGCAGTTTAGCACCACCTGCAGCCCGGGGCGTGATCCTGGAGACCCAGGATGCATCCTCCATCCTCCATCTATTCCTCCAGGATGGAGGCTCCTCCCTGCATGGAGCCTGCTTCTCCCTCTGCCTATGTCTCTGCCTCTCTCTCTCTCTCTCTCTCTCTCTCTCTCTCTCTCTCTGTCACTCATGAATAAATAAATAAAATCAACAAAGGAAGCAAGAATATACAATGGAGACGGGACAGTCTCTTCGATAAAAGGTGTTAAGAAAACTGGGCAGCTCCATGCGAAATAATGAAACTGGAGCACCGTCTTTTACCATATACAAAAATTAACTCAAAATGGATTAAAGACTTGAATGTAAAACCTGAAACCATAAAATTCCTAGAAGAAAACAAGGCAGTAACTCCTTGACATCAGTCTTAGGCAATATTTTTTGGATTTGACTCCAAAGGCAAAGACATCACAAGTAAAAATAGACAAATGGGGCCACCTCAAACCAAAAAGCTTCTGCACAGCAAAGGAAACTCAACAAAATGATAAGACACCCCCCTGAATGGAAGATGATGTTGGCAAATCCTGTATCCGATAAGGGTGATAGCCAAAATATATAAAGGACTCGTATAACTCAGTAACCAAAAACAAAACAAAATAAACCCCAAAACAAAAGAATCTGGATAAAAAACAGGAAGAGAATGTTTACAGACATTTTTCTAAAGATGTCCAGATGGCCAACAGACACATGAAAAGATACTTGACCTCATTAATCATCAGGGAAATGCATGTCAAAACCACAACGAAATATGACCTCCCACCTGTCAAAATGGCTATCATCAAAACTACTGGAAATGACAGGTATTGGTGAGGATGTGGAGAAAAGGAAGCACACACTATCGGTAGGAATGTAAATTGGTGCAACTACTATGGAAAATCATATGGAGGTTCCTCAAAAAATTAAAAATAGAACTACCTGCCTTTCTACTTCTGGGTGCCTGAAGAAAGCAAAAACACTAATTTGAAAAAGATATATGCACCCCTATGTTCTTTGCAGTCTAGATACTACTCAGCCATAAAAAAGAATAAAATCTTGCTACTTGCAACAACATGGATGGTCCTCAGGGTATTATGCTAATGTAATAAGTCAGACAGAGAAAGACAAATGCTGTATCATTTCACTTAAAAGCAGAATCTAAAAAACAAAGCAAACAAATGAACAAAGCAAAATAAAACCCAGACTCATAGATACAGAGAGAACAGAGTGGTGATTGTCAGAGGTTTGGGGGGTAAAGGAGGGCAGTGGGTAAAATGGGTGAAGGGGATCAAGAGGTACAAACTTCTAGTTATAAAATAAGTAAATCATGGGGATGTGATGTACAGCATGAAAAATGCCATAAATAATACTGTATTAGCTTTTTATGATGACAGTAACAGGACTTATTGGGGTGATCAATATGTAACGTATACAAATGTCAAGTCACTATGCTGCTGTACACCTGAAACTAATATGATCCTGTACGTCAATCACACTTCAATAATAATGAAGAAAAAATAAAAAGGTTAAAATGAAAAGCAGTGAACACTACCTATGAACCTAGAGCCTGAGTTGGCCTGAGTAACTAGAAGTGCATGCACACAGCTAATAGAAATTTTGTTTTAACATTTTGGTCCTGGTATCTTTCCTCCATCCTTGTTTATTTTCTAGCTCTCTTTACTTGGCCTCAGTACCTCATTTACTCTAGATATATTGACCTTCCATGTTTAGAAGTAGTACTCATTATTTTCCCTTTCCTTTCTTCTCTCTCTTCTTTTAAGAAGTTCAAGTTAAGTGTGAGAAAATGGGTTAAAAGTAGCTTGAGAATTGTAATAAGGTTCCCCTTTGTTCCCCATTGTTTCCTGTCGTGCTGATTTTAGTCATTCTGACTGGTGCAAGGTGATATCTCATTGTAGTTTTGATTTGTATTTCCCTGATCAGGGACTGATGTTGAACATCATTTCATGTGTCTGTTGGCCATCTGTATGTCTTCTTTGGAAAAATGTCTATTCATGTCTTCTGTTCATCGCATTACAGAGCAAATTATGCAAAAAATCATTTGGCTATTTAGGTCATCTTATTTTTTAGAGTATAAAGTAGTAAATACCCATAGACCATATTTTATATTTTTTTGAAATCTCCTGAAGTGCCCTGCATGCAGAGTGCTTCTCCAAATCCTGAACTTCAAATAGTAGCCCTCCCAACTACAGCAATTTGTATTGTTCTTGTTGTTTTCTCACTCTAAATGTGACTCTAAGCCTCCTACCAAAACTACAAGTCCCTCAAAGCTAAGTATTTTACTAGTGTAAGTATCCCCCTTTAATATTTGCCCGGCCTCAAATAAAATTCAAGACTTGATTTTTGGTCGAGAGGGTGGGATCATATGTGACTCTGCTTCTGGCCACTAACATAGTGCCCTCTATATAATAAACACCGAAGAAACATTTGTTGTATAATCCCTTTGCAAAAAATTAATAATAAAAGTATAGTCCAACAAAAATCAGAAATATCGGAAACTTCACTAGAGGTGCACTAAAAGAAATGTGACTTTTGAAAAGAAAATGGCCTATAAACAGGACTTCTAGCCCCAATGGAGATAGATATCACATTTATGGCTAGCCATCATTCTTCAACCCACACATGTCCTGCTGCTCTTTGGAGGTCATGTCAGATCAGATCTACCATCGTATCAGGGCTTATGAATATATATTATTTGTTAACCACCGATATACAGGGGGAAAAAAGAACAGAAAGGTGAAGGAGAGAGAGAAGGAGAAGAAGGAAGGAAGGAAGGAAGGAAGGAAGGAAGGAAGGAAGGAAGGAAGGAAGGAAGGAAGGAAGGAAGGAAGGAAGGAGGGAGGAGGGAGGGAGGGAGGGGAGGGAGGAAAGGAAGGAAGGAAAAGAGAGAAGGAAGGAGGGAAAGCGAGCTTTATTCCAATGTTGACATTAACTTGGGCTCATGACTTCTTCCAGAAACCAACCATTTTGAGCTTTGAGCAGTCAGATGGTAGCCTGAACTTTAGATTGGGATAAAAAATTGATGGGCTTTGATTCTCTTGTACCTTTTTACCTGAGAGTCAGAAGAGGACTTTGCACAAGATTTCACTGTGAAGAAAGGATCTGGATGGAAAAAACACCAAAAAAAATCTGTTCTTCCTGACATGATCAGTACCAGCAAGTCTATTGCTCTAAATATTTGGCAACCACCACAAATGAAAGTCAAATCCTCCTGTTTATCATTGGAGACATTTACTAAAGGACCATTTATTATGAGAGCTTGTATAGTGTGAAACTACCCATATCCTCTGCCCTCGAAAAACTACTTTAGGAAAGATTTTTTTTTTTTTTTTTTAACATTCAAGAGGTATTTATTGAGTCTACTATGCTGGGCATTGTTCTTCAAGCTGGGGATATGGTACAGATGAAAGTAAACCCAAATTCCTGATTTCACAGAACTCACATTTTAGTGGGAGAGAGACCACAAGGAATAGGTAAAATGAACAGTGTGGGAGGGGGTGCTCAATAGTAAGAGGTACAGGGGAAGGGCTAGACTGTGATGTAGGGCAGTCAAGGAAGGTCTGCCTGAGAATTTGGCTACGCAGAGCCTACCATCTAAGTCCTTCCAATGGAGGTGACAATTCCAGAATGGCACTGAGCTTCTCTGCTCCACAAATACAACAGAAAAAGTACGAACAGCTAGGGATGGAGGGCAGCACACCAGCCATTAGCACTGTGTGTTAGTGTCAGCCAGGGTGTTAGCCAAAGGAACGAGTGTCCCTGTCAGGCAGGCACTTAATTACGATGGTGTCATAGAGGAAGCGAGGTTGAAGGAGCTCCTTGAAGAAGAGAAGGCTGATGTAATCTGACCACATTGTAGAGTTTCTCTGGAATAACAATTGTCTTGGGACAAACAGAATGTTCTTTCCATGGAATATATTAGTTGAAACTCTTCAAAAGGCAGCAAAGTAAGTGCATACTCATCGGCTCACCCTTTTCCTGGCCACCCAGGCCCTCACTCTCCGTGCGCAGCTCACTCCCTCCGTGCGGCCCCACTCAAGGGCCTTGGGGAAGCTAAGCAGAACTCCTTTTGTGGCCAGCCCCAGGCTTTCTGGTCCAGTCCCATGCTTTCTGGTCGGGGAAGGCAGAAGTAAGGCACAAATACCAGAGAAGCTAAGCAAGAGGTTAAGAAATAATGCAAACACCTTGTTATGTCAGGTCCTCTCCATTTTCATTCTGCAAAGCCAAGAGGGGGCACAAAGATTTTCCCCCTTTATTTATTTTACAACAAAATATAACCTCCATTATAAGCTGGTACTAGCTGGGTGCCACTCCTGTTTCCTACTGCTGTGAGGCACATATGGCTGTGTGGCCAGGACCCCACAAATCATCCAGTAAGTTCATTTTTATTAGTAGCTTCTGCTTAATTAAGGGATGCACCATGCTCCATCAATCAGCTTCTGTGCATTCCAGTCATCCCCAGTCACTCCACCACTAATAGATGTACTTCTGCTGTAGGAAAAAGAAAAGACGCGGGGCATCCTGGCTCCAGAAGCCAGGGGGGTAACGTCTGACAGCTGGAGCAGTTCTTTAACATGAGACCGTGACTACAGAGGCAGGTAGTGGGTGACACCCTGAGTGTCTTTACCCTTCAAATATGTGAACTTTGAGGCGTTGAACCACATGCTTGTGAGATATACAGTGCTTTAACATATTAGATCCTCAATTGCATGGAATAGAGTGAACTATAGTTTTCATTATTTAGAAAAAAAATTTTTTAATGCAAAGTATGTGGAATCCCAGGAGGCAGAGTAGATGGACAAGAATGGGATTGGCAGAGATATTTTTTTAACGCTTTTGCCCTTATGTACACACCTTATTCAAGATAAGGCTCTACATCAAAACTACTTTATAGCATCTTTTGCCTGAGTTGGTTTCCAGAAACTTCCCAAGTAGAGTCCATCTTCATTATTCATGGATTCTGTATTTGTGAATTCACCTACTGCTAAAATCTATCTGTAACCCCCAAATCAGTGCTTCCAGCTCTCTCAGTCTCATTTGTGGACATGCTTGGAGTGGTGAAACATGCGGGTTGCCCTTCCCAGCCAAGGTAGAGCAAGGTGAAGCTCCCCCTTGGCTCAGCTCCCATGCAGAGTTGAGAGAGGCAGGTCTGACTGGAGAGGGTGGTGCGGTGCAAGGAGGCCCCACTCTGTGGCCAGTTGGCCCAGAGAGTTGGAAGTGCAGCTCTGGTACTTGTCAGTGCAACCCTTCCATCAAATACTTAAGGTTTGGGAACTTCCTTTTTTCTTGTGTAAAATAAAATAAAATCTAGCAGAATGAGTTGTTTTTAGTATTTAAGATTATAAGCTATGTGAGGTATGTATGTATATGTACACATTGCCCCTGGGAGCAGTGGTTCAGTATTTGCTCATTCAGCATCTGTGATGACTTTTTGGAACATAACTACCATAAACAATGAGAATTGACTGGAATATCTTCCCCACTGGTAAAAAAGATTTGCAAAAAAAAAAAATTATTTATATAAAAAGTCATATTGATGAAGAAATGTTTTTTTAAAGAGTTTATTTATATATTCATTTACTTCAGAGAGAGAGAGAGAGAGGGAGAGGGAGAGAGAGCACCAACAGGGGGAGGGGCATCAGGAGAAGCAGACTCCCCAATGAGCAGGGAGCCGGACACAGGGCTCCATCCCAAGACCCCGAGACCGTGACCCAAACCAAAGGCAGACGCTTAACCAACTGAGCCACCCTGGTGTCCCAATAGGGAAATATTTATTGAAATTAATTTTATAAGAAAACAATATAACTTAAACATTGGCAAAACCCAGACACTGCCCCAAAGAAGATACAGTGATGGCAAGTGAAAATAATAAAGCTGGAAAATGAAATGATGCTCAACATCATTTGTCATTAGATAAATGCAAACTAAAACCACAGTAGAATACTACCACATACCTCTTAGAAACATTAGGATCATAAAAAGTGACAATACCAAATGCTGACAAGAATGAAGATCAACAGAAACTCTCATTCCTTGCTTCTGGGAATGCAAAATGGTACTGCTGCTCTGGAAGTCAGTTTGGCAACTTCTTATATAAACATATACTTAACATATGACCCAACGATCCCATTCCCAAGTGAATTGAATTTATCTCCAAGTAAGTATATCTACCCAAGTGAGTGGAAAACGTGTTTACACCAAAACCTGTATGTGAATGCTTCCTGTAATTTGATTCCTAATCACCAAAATTGGAAAATAACCAAGATGTCTTGTAACGAGTGAATGGATAGCACATCCGTATAACGGAGTACTACTCAACAATAAAAAAGATGAGTTACCTAATTCATGCGACAATGTGGAAGACTCTTAAATGTATTTTGCTGAGTGAAAGAAGGTAGAACCAAAATGGTATAGAGTGGGCAATTGGTTCTATTTATGTGACATTAGAGAAAAGGGAAAATTGTAGGGATGGGAGCAAATCAGTGGTTTCTGGGAAATGGAGGAAGAAGAGAGATTAAATATAAAGCAGTCACACAGGGGAATCTTATGGTGATAGAACTCTTTTGTGCCCTCTTGTGCTGTGTAGGTGGTTACATAACTATGAATTTATTAAAACCTGCAGAACTGTATGTAAAAAAGAGTAACCTGTGTACTCTTAAAAAAAATCAACTAAAATGTTGGAGATCCCACAACAGAATGAAGATTGTACTTGATTTCATTATAATAATATGGCACAATAAAAGGATTGGGGAAAAGGAGTCAATATAATTAACTTTGGAAAAATGGTGTTTTGACTGCACACTGTAAACATAAAGAAGGAAAACTGTGAATAAACAAAGTGACTCTGGGTGATAATTTTTTTTTTCTCATAGGGGCATGCTTTTATCAATCTGGAATTAATCTACATGTATACTCAAGCTGTTTAAATAAATTGGAAATGATGGAAGCCAGCTTTCTCAATGTTAAAGAAACAAGTTACAAATAAGCAGGCACAAGTGGGGGAAAGCTTAGAATAACACCTGTGTGGTGGCTTAGAGATGGAGATACAGGTATGATTTATGTTAACATATATATATATACATAGATAAATACAGAAATTGAGCTAGGTGTTTATACATGGACCATTTTAGCCCTTCTCCTGAGATGGCCTAGAAGCAATGATACGTTGGTAGCCCTGAGCACTCCCAGTGCCCAGGGCTTGGTTTTTAAACATTCTCGAACAACAGGAACGAGGTATCCTTGGAAAAAATAGATGGTTCTATGCTTGAGCCAAAGAAATACAAGAGCATCCTGTAGAACTGTAGTGTTGTAGTGACAAAAGCAAAGGGAGTGCTGGAAAAAAACCAAGGGGAGATCATGGCAAAAGAATATAGGGATCAACCTCTGAAAGAATCCCAAGGTGCCCAAACTAGGATGATTGGAGGGACCAAGTAATAATGACAGTAATGGACTATAATCCAAAGAATAATACATAGATATGACATAAATATGTAAATGGAGAAGAACAAACAAATCTTTGTTATAGAAGAATCTGGAATAATATAGGAAATAGATATTTCCTCCTCTAGGAGATGAAGCTTAATGCCCTTCCCCTGTGTCAGCCAGACTTAATGACTCACTTCCAAAGGATAGAATATGCAAAGAGAAACTAGTAACTTTATAGTGGAGAAAGCTGGCAGGTACCACTATAACCAGATAATCAAGATTAACATCACTTGGAATAAATTATATTGATTTCGTGCGCTCTCTGATACGATGTGTACTTTACATCTCTATTATTTTCCCCCAAAACTTATGAGCCCATTATAAAATAAAATGGAGAGGTGTTCCGTAAAGCTTCCGACCAGCAGCCTTCTAAGATGTCAAAGGGATGGAAAAGGGCGAAGAAACAATCACAGATTAGAGGAAAACAACGGAGACATGATGCAGTGTGGGATCCTGAATTGGATCTTGGCGTAGAAAAAGGACCTTCATGGAAAAACTGGGGAATTCCGAATGGTCTGTAGCTTAGTGGCATTGTGTCAGTGTTAATGTCTTAGTTTTAGCAGGTGCAGTGCAATTATGTCAAATATTACATTAGACAAAGCTGGGTGATCCAGGAATTTTCTGCACTATCTTGATAACTGTTCTGACAATCTGAAAAGTGTTCCAAGATAATAAAAAAATGAAAACATACATACATAGTAAACAAATTGTATAAGATGTTACTAAAAATAATTCACTGAGAATGGGAAGAAATGACATATGAGAATGTAAATATAATTAAAACTTTCATGACTGTACAAGCCACAGGTAATTCTTCCCAGCCTCTTGAGCATCGGTATGGTTCCAAAAACTAGAAATAATGAAGGTCAGCAAAACCAAGGGTGCTTCAGAAGCTGGAAACGAACTCTGAAACTCGAAATTCAGCAGTCCTGCTTTGGCTTGGCTGTCTTTGACCTGCCTGCCTCCCAAGTACTGTTTATACGCAGAATAATTACCGTGCTTATCTTATGGAGTTCAAGGTACCTTAGATCCCAGTGGCTGCATTTGTTTTGCTTTGCTGCTATTTAATTACAAACCATAATGTTTAGATCTTTTCAGGGCAGAACAATTCAATGACAACACCACTTATAGAAACAGCAAAAAAAAAAAAAAAAGAGTAATGTCCAGGGTTAAATTTTGGCTTTGACACGTTGGGCACCAGCACCAATGACCACATACATGACCACTTAGTCCAATCTTCATCCATGCTGAGTGGTGAGAAGCCCTCTTTGAGGAATAGCCATGCTAAAAGCCTCTTAGGAAGACTGTTTTGTGGGTTCCAATGCACAGTTCACTTGGGAGGAAAATCAAATTCTCTTCAGTCCTTGAGCAGTGAAAAGGTGGCACACTAACCCCCTGCATTCTGTGAATAATGAGAAAAGTAAATCTAAGTCAGGCCTTCCAATGAGTGAAGCTCTATCGTCAAAACTACATAGGTCAACATTTCTCCCTGATGCTTTTTCACAGTCCTTTTATCCCCTCTGCATTTTATGATGATGATGGTTATTAAAGATCTCATGCGCTGTGGAAAGTGTGAAAAATGGCATTCAAACATTGACTATGTGTTTTTATGATATAAATAAAAGCATGTTATGTTATTTGATGTATATTATTATATACATTCATTATTGCAGTAAATAGATGAAGGAAGTTTTATACCAGCAGGGTGTATCTCAGGCCATTTCCCCCTCATTTATCCTGAGAGAGATAAATCTTTCTCCCCCAGGGACTGTATTATAAGAAGTTTTGTGACTTTTGGGGGAGAATATATAGGTGGCATGATGTAGCCTTAAGCTTCCTCCACTTGCCACTCTTTGTGAATTGAGTTGGATTATGTCATTTCCTCTGATGCCCTATAATGCAGCCTTAAGAATAATGACCCTGCAATGTGGCTCTGCTGAAAATAGCTTTTCCAGTGCCAGAAAAAGATGATTCATACTTGGCATAGGAGCCATTTCTGGAAACTGCCAGAACAAAGGACAGAGGTAATTCACTAAGGGGCTCCATCATCATCTAACTCAATTTGGATGGTACATTTAATGATGGTACATCACTAAATACAGACATTTCAATTGACATATTTACATATATCCATATGTCCTATGCCATGTCCCCATCTGTTTTGTGTGTATATATTTATATACAGATGTGTTTATGCATATACCTATGTATGTATTTACTGAAGGGCAGAGATATATCAGGTTGTGGCTAAAGTTATTTATCATTCCTTAATTTTAATCATGTGGTCTGAGATCATTTGAACGACAACAACCTGAAAATAAGAGCTCGGTTGAACGTATAACTCTGGCACCATGTGTATTCTTGTTCCCAGAAGAGTTACTAAAACCTTGGGGCACCTGGGTGGCTCAGTTGGTTGAGTGTCTGGCTCTTGATTTCAGCTCAGGTCATGATCTTGGAGTTGTGGGATCGAGCCTCACTTTGCGCTCCCACTCAGCAGAGTCTTCTTGTTTCTTTCCCTCTACTCCTCTGTCTCTCTCAAGTAAATAAATAAAATAAAACAAAATAAGAAATTACTAAGCCACAATGGTGAAGAAAAAAGACATGCATGGTCATCTTTTCTACTTCTATACCCCGCCACCAAATTTCAGAGACTGTAGGAACTTTATCTCCACATTCCTAGAGAATGTCTTCTTGGCAGTGTCTTGTACACCTCATTGACCACCCAGTTATCATATTCCTCCTTGGCTATGTGTCAAATTGCACATTTATTTTTTCTTAATCTTTTCTCAAAAATCAATTCTCTGAGTCCCTTAATCATTTTTATTGATCTCTGTTGAATTTCCTCTAATATGATGGCAACTATCTGCTCCTGAACTACTTACTTTACTCATCTTTACCATTCAACATTCAACTTCGGCTGGGTACCACATAGTACCTAGCATGGAGGATGCCAGGTGATATTTGTCTCAGAAAACATCCCCTTCCTACAAATTTGTGAACCTCAAAAATACATTATATAAACTTGAAACCTAACAACTTGCTGTCTGGCCATGTATGGTATCTTTTGTGGTTTTTTTCTAAATCAGATTCCACTACGAACATGGTCTCCCATCACTAAGTAGTTAGTGCATTTTCCAGCTCACGATTCTCCAGATGTGTAAAGCCCCATGTCTAACTTTCCATCTGTAATTCTACTTCCCATCTCTTTACTAAACTGCACTGCACATCAGCTGAAAATTTTAAAACCTGCATTAGAAGAGGAATAAAATGCACTTATTTTCCAATGAAAACTTCCCTGTTTTGCAAAGATGATAAGTTAGTTGTACATGAAAAGAATCCATCTGGTGAGTAGCAAAGAACTCCTGGGAAGTAACACAAGAATCCCAGATTCATGGTTAGGTCCCTGGGTTCCAAGATCTGGGAAAGTGGCAGCTCAAAGGGGTGGAGTTGCTAACTGGCTGCATGTGATGATAATTGCTGCCATTTTGTGAGTGTTTATGAGGTGATAGCTGCCATTCTAAGACTTTTTTCCAGGCATCTCATTTAAACTTAAAACAGGTATTTGTGAGAGACGCAGTCATCATGGCCATTTTTATAGATACAGGACACTAAAGTACAGAAACACTGAGAATGTGCCGAAGGCCAGTCTGGTTGGCTACTAAATTGGCAGAGTGTGGAACTCAAATCCAGGCAGTCTGCTAAAGGACCTGCAGATCCATTCACTTAGCATCACAAATAAGCCCCCAGCTAAAAAGTGGAAGTGGAGCCAGGTAAAGGGTGTGTGTGTGTGTGTGTGTGTGTGTGTGTGTGTGTGTGTGTGTGTGAGATTATCAAAACTTCTTGTGAGAAACTTTGAGAGTCAAGTTGCCAACAGTGTTACATCAACTAAGGATTGTTCAGGGAAGTAGACAATTCTGACTATAAAGCTCTACTAATTGCGTGTGGTACATTTTTTTAAAAGGCTTTCTTCAATTAATTTGTTTTTATTAGTCAGCAATAGCAACCAAGTTTAGTACTTTATCGAGGCTTCTAAAAATTCTTTGCCTGGATATTGACAGATTGACTCTCTTTCAAAGGAATATTCTTTTTTTTTAATAAAATAACTTTTATTGGTGTTCAATTTACCAACATACAGAATAACACCCAGTGCTCATCCCGTCAAGTGTCCCCCTCAGTGCCCGTCACCCACTCACCCCCACCCCCCGCCCTCCTCCCCTTCCACCACCCCTAGTTCATTTCCCAGAGTTAGGAGTCTCTCATGTTCTGTCTCCCTTTCTGATATTTCCTACCCATTTCTTCTCTCAAAGGAATATTCTTAAAACGACCCCTAGATTGTAAAATCTTTCTTTGTGAACTTTGCTTCATATATGTACATCAAGGTTCTTCACCACTTATTTGTACAAATCAACCAAAAAGGAAGGATAGAGATTTTGCTGGAAAGGATTACTTCAGCTGGAGAGGCACTCGATCATTGGTTCTTCTCAATCTACAGGACCCCTTTGGCCTTCACTGGGAAAGCAAGAGCAAGCCTCCTTCCCCAGATTCAGCTAAGCTAAAATGAAATCCATATTCATCAAAATCTCTCTGTTTGGATCACTTATTATGTTAAAATGAAAAGTAGTATTTCAAGGAGATTCAATTTATGTTCCAAGGGACATAAGAACCATTCTTAAAATATGAACGATTCTTGCAGTGAATTATTAGTGGCAACCTCTGGTCAAGTCTCTTAGAACTGTTCCAAGGAACTAAAGATGAATTTCCCATTTCTCATTCCCAGAGTTTAGAGGCCTACAAGAATGAGGTTTTTTTTTTAAATCTATGACTTACTGCCTGTTACTAAGTGATTCTGGCTGTGTCAATAAATTTGTTCACAGCTCTAATTGTGTTAATGAATTGAACATAATTAAACTTACAACATGTCATGAGTTTCTTCTGGCAGAACTCAGTAGATTTTTCAAAAAAAGATCTCTGTGGGAAAACAAATAAATGTACTGCACGACTCCTGCCATCTTCATCTACTAATTTCAGAGAAAAGATTGAAATAAGGGATTCTGAAATTGATTTTTTAAAGAATTTTCCTCTTTGAAGTTTTATTCAATTTGCAATGAGTGTGACCTGTCCTTTGATTAAATTCACTAGATTTCCAGCTCCTTTAGGACAGAAAGTATATATTATTTTATCTTTTCCTCCAATATTTAGTAGCATGTTACGTAAAATGTATGGGGAGTGAATATGACCATGTGAACAAAGCCACCCTGAAGAGTTCCGTGTGTGGACTCACAGGTGGGCAGGGAACCTACCATATATTCAGTCATCTGTGTGCTAGTCACCATGCTTGGCGGTCTCACTTACAAAATTGTATTTAATCCTCACAAAACCCACTGAGGGAAGGGGCACCTGGGTGGCTCAGTGGTTGAGCATCTGTCTTCGGCTCAGTGTGATCCGGGGGTCCCAGGATCGAGTCCCACATCGAGCTCCCCGCAGGGAGCCTGCTTCTCCCTCTGCCTGTGTCTCTGCCTCTCTCTGTGTGTCTCTCATGAATAAATAAATAAACTCTTGAAAAGAAAAGAAAATTAGCTGGCAATTAAGAAGTGCTTGCAAGCTTTCTCAAGATACTTTATTTACATGTTGTCATCAAAGTTAAAGGTCATATTTCCTCTCTATCTGCTGCAGTGCAAGGCCTGGCTCTTGCACACTGTGAGAGGTTCATACGTGCTTATTGGTGACAAATGTTTCATTTGAATTATTGTTTTATGATGCTGCTGCCAAAAGAGCACTGCTTTTAACTTATGAGACCTTAGAACTTGTTTGACAAATAAGAGAAAAGAGTCAAGACCTAGATAATATTTGTTATTTATGAGTGTGATAAAAGGGAAAAATCCCCAAACCTCTGGCTTAGTCAGAAGGTTTATATTCACTTCAGTTTTGCAAAAACCATTCACACACACACACACACACACTCACACACACACACATGTCCTGAGGTTGAGTTTTGGCTGTTTTCTTAAGGGTGAAAAGCTTCAGAGACAGAGAGAAGAAGAAGAAAAAGAAAAGGAAGCAAAGGACCCAAAGAAATTATAATCATCCTAATATTTATGTACAGTTTCTAGATTCCTCCAACACACTATCTTATTCCAGCCTAGTAAGAGAAGCCCCATGAAGAGGGCAGGCAGTTACCATTGTCCCCATTTCCTAGATGCAGAAAAAGAATAATAGAATGTCCTACTTAAAAAGCACAAACCAAGATAGGCTAAGGGTATTCGCTCCCCCTCTGTACCTGTCACCCTCTGGAAGTGAGTTTGCCTTGGCTCATCTGCTGAGAAAGTTCTGTGAGTTCGAGGCAGGCCAGGATCATGGGGCCTGGAGGCACGAGGCCCACAGTGGATCCGAGATTCCCCAGCAGATCCATCCACGGCAAGGCGGGGCGCATTGGAAAGAGCTTGGGGACCTCTGTGCATTGGGAGAGGCTAAAAGACTGAGAAGGTAAGATGCATAATTGAGGGTAGATCAGATGGCCAATCAGCTTAATTTGTCTAAGGAGCCAAGAGAAATGATACAACTTAGGCCAGCAATCAATAGCCTTCAGATATCCCAGTGAGTACTGGGGGACCCAAATCTCTAGCATATCTCCTTGCCTCAGAAGGTTAGCTCTTTCATAAACACAAATGATACTTTTTGGAAGGCCTGTAAACAACGTTGCCTCTTAATTGATTTTTCAGGCATGATTTTCTTATATGAAGTACAGTCAACTCTCATTATAGGTGGATTCTGTATCTGTGAATTTACCGACTTGCTAAAATTTATCTGTAACCCTCAATTCTTGTGCTTGTGTGATCATCTGAGGACGTGCGCAGAGTGGTGAAAAACTTGAGTCACTTGGGGTTGGACAAAGTGATGCTCTGCTTTCTTGTTTCAGCTCCACATACTGTAAACAAGTGTGCTTTTCATGGACTATTTAATGGCACCTTTTTCACAATCTTGCGCTTTTTGCTGGTGATTTTCCCCCTTGAAGTGGATCCCAAGTGTCATGCTGTACTGCTGTCTGGCGTTCCTAAGGCCCAGAAGGCTGTGCTGTGCCTTACAGGAAAAACTACATGTGTTAGATCAACTCCGTTGAGGCATGAGTTACAGTGCCATTGGCCATGAGTTCAATGCTAATGAATCAACAATATTAAATAAGGTGGCTTTAAACAGAACACACATAAAACAAGATTAGTGCTAATCAGTTGATGAAAATGTGACCAGAGGCTTACAGGAACCTCGCTGTGTGTTTCCCCTAGAAGCAGAGGCTCCGATTCACTACTTCGGGGTTCTCGGCCACTTTATAGAACACGACTTCTGCAAATAATAAGAATCGACTGTGTGTTTTAAGGGCTAGACCAATGAGGATCTGGCTGGTTGACCTCAACAGGTCAACGTCAACAGGTGACCGTTGACGATGAATGGTAGCGTCAGACCTAACAGACTCTCAATAAATGTAGTGAGCGCATAACTGAAGCCAAAGGACTTGCACTGTGTAGTTTGGTAAAGAAAAGATGTTAACTAGAACCTACGTCAACTGGTTACTTCTATGAACTACCCGAGGGTAGGAGGGAGGGTGGAGAGGGGCCCAGGATAGCAAAATATGGTCTGAAACGGACTCCCAGAGAAAAGACTGGAGGATAAGAACCCATTTGGCACTACAGCCTAGGAGAGACTTGGAGGTTCAGAGACCATGGAGGATCGGGAAAGATCCTCAAAATTGAAACAAATACAGACCTATGACTCTTGGGGTGGAAAACCAGCCAAGCTCCTCTCCCTTTAGCTGGCCCATGAGAGAGGGGGCTGGAATTGCAGCCGCCCAACAGGAACTAGCAGTAGCTTCTAATATCTTGTAGAAGCAGTGCCAGCCCGTAACACCAGGCAGATGGCCAAGCAGTCCTTTACAGGGGGTGAGTGGTGATCGACTGTCGGAGCCATTGCAGTGGCCGCAATGGCCCTTGAAAGCTGTCCATGTCCTGATCCCCAAACCCGTGCCTATATTACATTACATGGCAAAGGGAAATTAAAGTTGCCAATGGGACTGAGGTTTCTAACCAACTAACCTTAAAAGTCAGAGATAGCCCTAGCTTATCTGGATTCTCTGGGGTGGGAAGGGAGCCTCGGGGAATGTTGGCACCAGGGTCCTTACAAATGGCAGCTGGAGAGAGAGGAGTCAGTGTCAGAGCAATGTGATGTGAGCAATGAGACCCTACCTTTCACTTGTGCTTGGGCGAAGGAAGGGAGTCGTGGCTAAGGGATGAGGACACCTTAAGGCTCGAGGAAACAGATTCTCCCCTGGAGCCTCCAGAAAAGGATGCAGCCCTGCTAACCCCTTGGTTTTAGCCCAGTGAGACCTATTTTGGGCTTCTGACTTTGAGAACCGTGAGATAGGGTGAAACCACCAAGTCTGTAGTCCCGTGTTACGGCAGCAATAGGAAATGATTCCTCTATTCATGTGGTGCTTCTAGCTTTTTCAGACACTTTTGCCTAGGTGACCATGTATGATCTCTAGAATTGCCAAACTCAGACGCTTGTGGTGACTTAGAAGTTGAACTGGACCCAAGTCCAGACCTTATCTGCCTCTGTGAGAGCATTCGTTTAGTTCGCACTTAGGAAATCCTAGAATCTTCTTGGATCACACCTAGATCTTTGGTGACCTTTGAAGTCCCTTCATAATCTGAGTGATCTTTCCCAGGACAGCCAAATTAGGCAGGGAATCAAAGCCTGGCCACCGCAGTTCACCATTAACTTGGAGCTAGCACCATCGTGGGGGGGCTGCTCAATCGGGTGATAGATGGAATTTTGGTCCCTGTGACCTTCACCCCCTGGTGTTATGCCCATGAATATATTGTGTTGCGTGAGAAAAGGAACTGGGCAGTTGCCACTGGTGTTACTATCAGGGACCTTAAGAGAGGGAGATGATCCTGGATTATCCTGGCCAGGTGTCGTTCTGCGAGCCCCTAAGACTAGGCTTTTCCCATCCTAGATGGGGGACACACGGAGACTGAGAAGGACATGAGTGCTACCAGTACCCAGTGAGCTTGGAAGAGGATCTGAGCCCCAGGTGGCACTGCAGCGCTAGCAGACACCTCAGCTTTCACCCAGTGAGACCATAAGCAAAGAATCCAAATGAGCCACACTGTGTGCAGGCATCCGACCTACAGAACTGTGACATCATGATAAATGTGTGTTGTTTTAAGCCATTAAAAATGTGATCATTTGTTATGACGGAAACAGCGAGCTGATCCAATAGGAAATGCACCATAATAGAGACAGAAATAAAGGGACATTATTCAAGAAGGGTTACACTTAAATTTGTAACCAAGGGACCAGGAAAGAATCTGGATATGAGATAGGATGAAAGAAGAGCCTCCCCGAGCAGATTTCAATGATAAAATGGGGCAAGTGGAAATTTCCAGAGAAGGGAGTGGCTGGGGTAAAGGTACCCCTAAGCATGCACAGAGCCGTAGTCTCCTCATCTGCATTCTGGAGGATAATTCTGGCACAGGCTGACCCCAGGACGAGGATCCAGAATGAGAATGAGAATTCCAGCCTGGATGTCAATCCAGTCTCAAGACCCTCAGCTCAGACAAAGATCAATTCCAGGTTGGGCTTAATCCCAGATGAAGCCCTCTCTCCCTGCATGTGACGGTCCCAGGACTGGAAAGTGAGCCCTTGCGCTGGGGCCACTATCTCACACTGAGCCCACAGGCAGAGGACAACTGGGTGAGAAGCTGGGGCTGGGGGGCAGGTGGAAGGGGGTGGGGGGGGCAGCACCAGGGGATGCCGGGGCTCTGACTGCCAACCTTTGGTCTTAGTCAATAATATCCGGCCCACCCATTCGTTCCTAACTGTTCTGTTGTCCTGCCAAGTACACAGGGGAGCACGATTAATAGAGTGAGCACGTTCTACTCGTGCTGTATCAGTTAGGGGCCTTGGGATCACCCTGGGCCATGGGTGGGTGGCAATCCGTGGGCCTCCATCGAAGCTCCATCAGCTTCGATGATTCAGGTCAATGCTAAGCACTGGAGATGGTGACTCGATGGGTGTTCTGATGCTCAGTCATCCGTGTCCTTGGTGAGGTGACAAATGCGTCACTGATGCTAGTTGACCGATGGCTAACTTCCCACACAAGCCTGGTTGGTCATGACAGTGCCAGTGAGCCCGCAGGGCCAGAGAGGGTGCCCCTGAGAACTCTCCGCCACCCCCGTCATCTACAGTCACAGAGGTGCCTGAAGAGTGTTTTCTGCAGGTGGGGAGGATAAGACAAGGACTGTGTCTGCTTGGAAGTCACACCCAGTAAGCTGCCCCCCCCCCGCCCCCGTCACCTGCCTGCACTCAACCAACATGTGTCTGCAGGACAGAGAACGCACTTTTAGCATCTTCTCATTTGTGCAAAAGACAATTCAGTGGGAGTCTCCAACAGTAGGGTGGTTTTTTTTTAAAGATTTATTTATTTGTTTGTTTATTTATTTATTTATTTATTTATCATAGACAGAGAGAGAGAGAGGCAGACACAGGAGGAGGGAGAAGCAGTCTCCATGCCGGGAGCCTGACGTGGGACTTGATCCCGTGACTCCAGGATCGCACCCTGGGCCAAAGGCAGGTGCTAAACCGCTGAGCTCCCAGGGATCCCCCCAACAGTAGGTTTTCAAAATAAAGGTTTGGTGAGGGGGTGGGAATGGAAAGACGTTTCCAGCCGAGGCAAGAAAAGGGAAGCTCTGTGTGTGTTTGGGGGGGACCAGGAGTCCTCAGAGACACCTGTCCCATTGGAAAGGGACAACAGTTTTCAGGATGACATTCTGTGATGCTATTGTCCCGAGTGTCTCTGGCTTAAACCCCGGAAGGCGGAGTGAAGCCAGCGCTGGCTGTGGAGTCAGGGGGCCGTGAGCTTGAGTGGTGGCTCCACTGTCCCCGAGCCGCATCCCTGCGTCACCCAGGGTGTCGTGAGGCTTCGGGGAGAGCATGTGCGGGTGTGCTGGCGGGGTGCTCTCCAAGCCCGCCCGGCGATCGTGTCTCTGCATCCTGCAGTTCCTCCTCTGCTGTCTTCGCGAGCCTTGGGGGACAACTGGGACAGGTGTCCTGTCATGGTAAATGCTGGAGGCTTTCTGTGCTCCTGGGGGGAGGAGGTTGGAGCAGGGAAAACTCTGCCAAGCGGCCAGCAGCCTGAAAATGTGCCCAATTTGTGGACATTATTTCACTTGTGTCTACTCCGAGGGAAGTTTCTTTCTGTGCAAATGAGAGCCAGTCTGTCACCTTCGCTCAGGCATCCTGTGCGCACCGTCATGTCCGTCACGCATATGGTGCCTGGCAGGGTGCTCCTCCACTCCAAGGCCCTTTCTGGAGAGCATCTGCTAACCCTGCCAGCCTGATGCCTTCCAACCTCAGCATGACCTTTTCCCAGGTTTCTTGCTGAATCCACCAATTAGCTCGAATCGTGTCTGACTGTTTTGAACTATGTCTTGTTAAAACATGGGTGGATGGGGACCTGGTGAAGTCCAAGAGTCACTCCAAGAGAACCAAGCCTCCTAATACAGCCCTGATGCCACGAGCGCTCTCCTCCACCGAATGTACTCAGAGGTCTTTGCACTCGAGTCGTCAGTTTGACTTTGGATGAGTCTGGGTAGGGATTTGGAGCTTCTCGAAGCATTCCTCATGACACTTCCTCCAGGAGCTTTCGGCAGCTGAAAAGCTAAATTGCATGATTTTTTTGGAAAAAAAAAAATCAGTAACTGACTCTGTGCTCAAGTAATCAATGATATATCACAGATTATCCTTTCCTGAGCAGCTGCACTTCAGCTCATAGGATCCCTGTGACCGCCCCAAAACCTGCGCCTCAAAGAGTCAAAAAAAAAAAAAAAAATCAGGGATCCCTGGGTGGCGCAGCGGTTTGGCACCTGCCTTTGGCCCAGGGCGCGATCCTGGAGACCTGGGATCGAATCCCACGTCGGGCTCCCGGTGCATGGAGCCTGCTTCTCCCTCTGCCTGTTTCTCTGCCTCTGCTTCTCTCTCTCTCTCTCTCTCTCTCTCTCTCTCTGTGACTATCATAAATAAATTTAAAAAATTAAAAAAAAATCACACTAAAGTTTCAATAGCTCTGTGTCTGGTGGCCAGTTGGACTGAGCTCTCTGAGACAACATAGGGTTCCTTCCACTTTCCCAAGGAAGGTGGCCCTTGGGGTACCTTGTACTTTTGCAAGTCAGGTGGGGAGGTGGGGAGCAGTGATGTCCTGTCGTTATTGGGAAATCTATCTAGTGACCTGGCTTTTTGCCTTCTCCAGAGTTGTTGTCCTGCCCCGACTCCAGATATTTACTTCCTAAGATTCTATGGAGGGAAGTGCAAAAGCTAAGTGGGGAAACTTCATATCCAGGAAGCCAATAAAAACATGCTTTATCTAATACATGAAAGACTCTCATAACCTCCAAAATGGCTCTCTGGAGGTTCTTTATTTTTTTATAAGGCAAGTATTTCCATTCATAGATCACCTTTCACTACTTCTGATGTTTATTCTTGCATTTGAGAACTATTCTGGTTTGTTACACGTGGGAAGTGCAGGCAGGACGTGCCAAGCAAATCTACCCGCCAATTCCCCACGCAGACTCCCGAAACTTCCACCAATGAAAACTTCCACCAACACAGCACAAACAAAACCTACATTTTTTAAGGTGATGTCTGCTTGAATGATTTGCAAATTGTTTGGATATCATAGGTGACATCAGTAAGGGGATGAAATATATATATATAATATATATATATCAAGGTTTTCTGTATATTTAAACAATTTCTTCTGACCAAATGGATTATTTTAGGTTTCCACACTCAGAGTAATTAGTGCATATGGTCCAGCTGTGAAGAAATAGCCGAGGATTCCTAACTTATTATTAATTAGGCTCATTAAAATGCAAGTAAGAGAACGTTGCCTAGGTAAACAATACCTTATGTCAAAAAGTCATTCCTTGACAAGAGCTAGTCTTCCTAACTAAAGTCATTACTGATATTTTGTGAAGGGTTTTTTTTTTTTTTTTTTTTTTAAGGCACCATGGGTGCCAGTTAACTACTTCTGACTGACATCAAGGACAGACACGCAGAGCTGGAAGGAGCCAGTGGTACAGCACAGCAATTCTTTTCACATCATTTCAAAATACGTCTGGGGCAGGTTAAAGGTTGACAGCCCAATGACAGGCCTTCTTCAACTGCCGGGGTGTCACAGCAGGAGCGTGTCAGGAAAATTTTCTCGGCCCCTCTGAATTTCTTACATGTTCACATTTCTTTTCCTGTCTCATAAGTAGGGAGGGATTGGCAGCTTTGTGACAAACACCTGGGCAAGTGAAATGTGCATTATCCCTGTTAGGAACCAGGGGGGTGGCGAGGGGAAAAGACACCTGAGCTCAAGCAGGAAGGCTCCCCTGGTGTTTTGCCAAATCAAGGGGAGATCAGGATAGACAAGTCCAGAGGGACACTGAGCACGGGTCCCATGTCCTGTATTTCGGGACACTTATCCAAGGGGAGTATATAGGCTAGTTCAGGCCTCTTCCTCCCCCCCGCCCCCCCGGAAATGCGGCTCCACTGTGTGGTGGCTCAGGAATTAACTCAACTAACTTGGTGGAAAAACTTCCCGGTCTGATGAGGGTGAGAACACAGGCTCCAGGGGATTTGAAGAATCAACGCTGGGCTTCCATCCTCAGGTCCAGGAGAGTGCCCAGCTTCAGGGTCTCGAGCTATAGTCAGGATATTTGAAGGTCTTGGGTATTATTATTCCCCAGGTATAATCTTCTCTCCGGGGTTCTTTGTTTGAAAGCAAAGAACAGAGCTGCAATCCCCGTGCCAGCTGACTTCTAGAGTTCTAGAAATGTTTCCCTGTCTTTAAAAGTCCATGCACGCGTCAGTATAAATCACTACAGGGATGCAGGCTCTGGTCTAAATGGATCAAAAGAGGCTATTGACAGATGCTGAAATGAGTGTCTACCTTTAACACCGGGTCAATTGATAAGTGTCTGACCTAGACTTTTGACTGACATGAAGAGCTGTCAAGAAGAAATCGTCTATTCCGGTGATGACAATGAGGCAGGAGCAGAGGAGAGAGAGGCAAGGAAGCCCAGGGAAGGGCCTCACTCCCCGGTGGACGCATTTGTGTCCTCCCAGGTACATCCCGGGCAACTACATGTTTGATGATGACATCTAGCACTTGTGCTGTATAAAGGATTGGACGAGTCCAGTTAAATATGGGAATTCTAGGAAGGAAACTTGGAAGCAATTAGTTTGTTTCAATCGAATAGAACATTATCAGTAACATTATTTTTAATTCTTATTTCAAAATGATTAGAAGAAAAACATTGAATCTAAAGCAAAATTTTCCCATGCTGTCACATGGAAAAATGTGCAACTTTGAACAGAAATCTACATTAGCATGTTAGAAAGGTCCAGAAGCACCCAAATCTGTGCTACTCCTAGTTCAGCATTTGGGCTCATGAATTCCCCAAAGCAGGTGCTGTTGAGTGTATCGTATTTTTGTGATATCATTTATTTTATATTTTTATCTAAATAATATCTGCCAAGTTATTTCCTTTAGGGGACTTCATATGCCCAGAAGCTATAATTTTAAAGGTCAGGTTTTCACTGTTGAGTTGTGCTGCTGTGTCCTACAGACAGGAGGATTCAGTTGTTAAATCATGATGTCACCCAAACCCAGACTGTCCTTCGCTTGGGGGCTGTCTCCACTGCTCCACAGAGATGCCTCTTCCCCAACCAGACAGGTCAGTATCATCACCGCTACTTTACAGATGGAGTGGGGAGACCGTGGCTCAGAGAGGTTGAGGAACTGACCCAAGGGCACTCACGTACTTGCTTTTTCATATAATTGAAATTAAGAGGATGATGAAAAAGAGGACTATTTTATAAAGAAAGTTACCTTTTGAAGCTAGTTATTAAGACTCTACTCAAGAAGATTCTGAAAGGCTCTATCATACTGTGGTTTTCACCTAAAAGACAGGATCAAACAAGGTTGCATATTTACACGCTTAATTTTGATAATAATAATGACAAAGATTGTGATGGTGGAACTAGTCTCAACGTTGTATTTAGCTGAGGTACCACAGCAGTGAAATATTTACTTTCCCTCTATGATACTACCAGATGATTGACAGCGCCTTACAGATATCCTATATAATACACATCCTGTATGATCCATATATTCAATATCTTCAGGATATTGAGAGAATAAAGGCATCATATGGATGAATGATTTTTTTTTATATATAAATGAAGTATTTCCATTAGTAGGTTACCATCCACTACTACTTGTGCTTTTTCTTAAACCTGGGGACTCTGCTTCTAAAGAATACCTAAAACAGTGAGCTGGTGCCATCTTCCTATGTATCCCATACTTCAATCTGTTTATTCACTGTCAATGAACATCTACTAATCATTTTCAGGCATGATTAGGTGCAAGAAATACAAAGATGAGGAGGTTATGATTCCTAAACTCCAAACCCTTGGAGTCTAGATGAAGTTTAATGACCTGTATAGCCCTAACACGATGAGGTACTACTGCTATTGTGGCTGACTTATATGCATAATGGGAAATGGGTCATAGGTTATTCAAAAGAGAAAGTCCTATCAGGGACAGCAAGTTGGGGAAAATGGTGGAGATGGGTTTTAAAAGTGAATCTGAAAACAGGAAAGATGTTGAACGAATGGACAAGGAGGAAGTTAAGGAGGATGGAAGGGTACACGGAACTCATGAGTATGAAACAGGCAGGTTTGTTTGGAGCACTACAGGCAGTGTGGTTTGGCTATAGTGCTAACAGGTCGTGAGGAAGGACAAAGCACGAGTTGCAGACAGAGAGTTGGGAATGTGGATATTGGTTTCTTTTTGGTCATCTTGCATTTACTCACCATTTTGGGAATCATAGCCCTTGATTTTCATGTGGGGATCCATTTGTACCATTTTCCTCTCAATCTACGTGGTTCCGGAGAAACTGCTTCCACCACCAGCTCCAAGATTGCATAGGACTCAAGTCCTAGACAAATCAGAGCACTTGGCCACCATGTGATTGGCTCAGGGATGGGCACGTGCCCCATCAGAACCAATAAGGTGTCACAGGATACCAAGAGACAGAGGTTGTTATTCTTTCCTTGCTCTTGAAGTGGCAATAGCATGAGGCAGGTGCTGCCATTTGCCTTCTTACTACCAGGACAGGAGAACCCAGCTCCAAGAGCAGCCAGCCCAGAGAAATGGGAGCTGAAATATGGGTGGGGAGAAACTAATTCCTGGTGCCACTATTTGAGCCCTCAATCACGTTCTCCCAGAAAACTGCCAAGGGCTTTTCAACTTTTGTTTTGCTTCTGTTTTGAATCAGGAAGAGTTCTAACTGGTTGAGGGAGTTAAGGGTCAGTGTGTTTCCTGAGGATGGTGGTAGGTGAGGGGACTTCGGGCAAAGAGTTTGGATTCTGCTGTATGGCAATGAGGGGGACCATTAAAATATTTAAATCTGGCCACATGATTTAAATGACATGGTCACATTTTTATTTCGGAGAGATTGGTCTGGTGGCGGTATAGAGGCTGCCAGAAGACAGGCCCAGAAGAAGAAAGACTATTTAGAACCTTAAGTGATGGAAGTGAAACCTGGGGTTAGACAGGAAGGTTCCAGAGCCTGGTATCAGCGAGACAGATTCTATTTGCCCCACCATGTTTTATTTCTTGAGTGTGTTCTCACTCAGACCCATACCTTGCTCTTCACCCCGTCCCCATTTGAAGAGACCAAGAGTATGAAGTGAATACAACTATCAAGACACTCAGATTCTGAGGACGCACGGGGGCAGATTATGATGAAAGTCGACCCAGAAATGACAGAAGCAGAGTCCACCCAGGATTCAGTGTATGTGTGAGTGAGCAGGGTGGGGGGCGGGGGGGGTCATGGAGCAGAGGGGCGTGAAGGAGGGACTCTTTCCACTTTTCGGTTCATACCCCCCTCATCTCAAGCCGTTGGTGATACGTGCACATTTGGGAAATTATTTGTAAAACCTATCAAAAGGAAAACTTTCAAGAAAAGTAACGTGAAAGAACAAAGCTGGCACTGCCCCCAGGAGGCCTTCACACTGTGAGCGGCAGCACAGACCAGTCTGGAGACAGACGGGGCTGGGGTGGGGGCAACCTGCTTCTGCAGGAACAAATGCTCAGTCCTTTCCTCTCCTTTTCGAAAGTTAATATTCTCGGAAAGAAATGCCCAGGTCACACTTTGCAGGAGCACAAAGACTAGACCAGACAATTCCCAGGCTTGAAGGGCAGAGGGGGACTCGGGAGCCCCAGAAGGCTGGGTTAAGGGTGACAAGCAGAGCCTGTGTTGGTGGCCCCCATGTCCACCCTGCTTCCTGTCCCCCAACTCTGACCTCTAAGGACTGCGGCCAGGGCTCCAGGGCCCTCCTGCGTTTGGTTGATTTATCTCAACGCAGTGTCCCAGCACAGAGTGAGGGAAGGAGCAGAATGGGGCCATGGTATGAATTTTCCTGACCACCTTGAGTGGCCTCTATAAAAGGAACTGCTCTTCTCAAAGAGGCCAAGTCTATACAACCCTTCTAGTAATCTCTTCCTCTCCTCGTTCCTTTGTGCCTAGAGGTGCTGACAGTTGTGCTACAGCTAACCCCTGATTCTAGGTATCTCCAGGGTTTCCCCAAACCCACCACACATTTGTGATTAGTGATTGGCCTCTTCATAAATATCCTTACTTGGGCATGCCGTCTGTTAGGACCTCCCCTATGCAGGGCTCCTGTGTATTCGTCTCCTCTCTGTCTTCCCAAGCCATTTATTCTATTTTCGCTTGGAAATCAAGACAGGTGCACGATACAGGATGAGTTCTAGGAAAACTGTCCAGATACTTCCCTGTAATAGTTATAGGGGTCTGCAAAAGCCCACATTTCCCTCCTGTCCCAAAGTGTAATCCCCTTTTATTTGCTGCCCACAAGCACTTTACATATATTATTGTATCTAAATATATATATATATCTAAATATATATAAATCTTATAACCCTCTTCTCAGGTAGGTATGATTTTCATCCCATTTTATGGATGAGAACACTGAGTCTAAGGCGAATAACTTGGCTGAAGTTGCAAGTGAATGGCAGAAAATGAAAGTGGCCAGGGACAAAGGACCTGAGGTTCTCAGGAAAACTTGCCTGCTTGTAAAAATGGCAGAGGCTGGCCTGACTCATAGGGCACTCTCGAGACCCCTCTTACTTTTGGTTTTCCAAATTATAAAGAACTTTAAAACGTGCTATTCCACATAAAAATGGTAAGTCTGTGATGACATCAAGACTTGCACATCCACTTGCCGACCTGACACCTCTACTTGGATGTCTAAGCGCATCTCAAGCTCAAGGTGACCCAGGTGAAACTCTGTGCGCAGCCTCCATGGCTCCTCCCACAATCATTCCCTCCCAGTAAAGGCCAACTCTCCTCTTCTAGTCCTTTCTGCTGAAACCTGGAAACCTCTTTGCTCTCTCTCTCTCATGCCTCTCACCCATCCTGTGTGGAGCCCTGTTGTTCTATATGTGGCAGGTTGAATTGTGCCCCCCTAAGTTCGTGTCCACCCAGAACCTCAGGATGTGACCTTATTTGGAGGTAGGGTCTTTGTAGGTGTATAGTGAAGGGTGGAGATGAGATCGTGCAGCATCAGGTGAGGCCCTAAATCCAATGACCAGTGGCCTCAGGACAGGAGAGAAGGACACAGAGAAACAATGTGTAGATGGAAGCCAAGGCTGGAGTAATGTCCTCAGCGTCCTCACGTGCCCCGACGTGCACAGCACACCGCACCCTACGACGCTGGCCCCCACAGCCTCTTGGCTTTCATTTCCTCCTATGTCTCCCCTTTCTCTGTCTGCTCTGGCCTCACTGGCCTCCACCCACCTCAGGCCCGGTGCTGCTTCCGGCCTCTTGCACTGGCTGCTTCCTTCGCCTGGACCACTCTTCCTTCTGCTGTCCCCACGGCTCCCTCCTTCTAGGCTTTGCTCAGAAGTTGCCTTCTTGCAAAATAAAATAAGATGAAAACAGAGAGGGAGGCAAACCATAAGAGACTCTTAACTCTAGGAAACAAACTGACCGTTGCCGGTTGGGAGGTGGGTAGGGGGATGGGGTCACTGGGTGATGGGCACTTGATGGAATGAGCACCGGGTGTTATATGCAACTGATGAATCACTAAACTCTACCTCTGAAGCTAATAATACACCATATGTTAACTAACTTGGATTCAATAAAATTTTTTTTAAGAAGTTGCCTCCTCAAATATTTCGGATAACACCCCCCACACACCCATACAAGCCACACTTCCTCTCTCGCTTACTCTGCTCACTTCCATCCATAGCAATCATCATCTTCTAACATTCTATGAAATTGAATTTCTTATTGTGCATAATGACTCTTGTCTGGTCCCTCCCTGTGCACTGGAATGTAAGCACCGTTAGTGTGGAAATCTTTATCTTGTTCATCGATGCATCCTGTGTACCTAGGATGGTGCCCAAAAACATAGACGGCTCTCAAAAATAACTGTTGGATGAAAATGAATGAATGAATGAACAAATAAGAAATGGTGGAGGAGGACATCAGAGAGGTATCAGGGGCCGGATGTAGAGACTTTTAGATTTGGGGAAAGATTGAAATTTCATTCCACGTGAAAGGAGTAACAGCATCTAACCTGGGCGAGGTATTGCATCCTTTCTCTACCTGTCAGAGGAGTTCATATGGTCCAATTTCCTCTGCCTCTGAACAGGGTCATTTGAAGAACTCTGGAAACTTACTGATAGTGTCTTAAAAGGTCCTCACAGGAGAACTTGCCTCAGATTACACGTGGATGTGTAACCACGACTTTGTGTATGTGCCTCAGGATCTTAACCAATTAATTTAAAATATGGAACAGGGATGACAAACGTAGGAAATTTTCAGAGGAGCGGTAACCAAACCTTCATGACAAATGAGGCCTGATTTGTCATCAGAAGGGTTCAAATGATGGTATAGGTTTAAAAAAAAAAAAAGAGAGAGAGAGAGAGAGAGAGAGAGTGGGTTTCTGCACCTCCCTGGTATCTGGCAGCAAGATCTGGCTTCCTGGCCTGGGCACCTCTGCAAATGTTATCATCCTAAGACAATCCTGTACGTGGCCATGGAAATGTCCAGTAATTGAGAATTGCCTCATTCTCAGCTGGCATCTTTTTCTGTTTGCCCATCAAATGTTCGACTGTACCCTGGGGTAGGGGTGGGGGGAGACATTACCTTTTAGAGGCCTCATCTAACTTTCCTCTGAGCTCAAAAGGTACATTTTCCTCGGAAGCCCAAAGACACATCCCTGGTAGAATTTGTCATCACTTTTTCCTTCCATTTCGGTGCAGCAAATTTGTTATCACAATGCTTCCCTGACCTTCTCCTTCCCTCTCCATCACGCACTGACACATCTAGCCTAAATTTGTGTCTTGCATCACCTCAGGAAACTCATGGCTAATTTCATTATTTGGGAGAGAAAAATGCAAATGAAGCCAGACAGCTGGTGCTTTCCTCGGGCAGAGAGTGATGGAGGGGCCGAGGCCCACCTCATCAGAGGCGCCCCCACCCTCCTGCTCGCAGGGCCCGGCGGGGCGAGCGCAGAGGCCGTGAGCCGCAGGAACAGATGGCTGGGGCGGGGGGAGGCCGGCCGGCTGGCCGCGAGCTGGGGCAAGGTGGGGTGTCAGCTGCCTGGGCAGGTAGATGGGGCACACGGGGCGCCCAGGAGCCTTCAACAGCGCCCCTTCCTTAGGGGCTAAGGGAGCCCTGGATGCAGCCGGAGGGGCTCTGGCCCATCCAGCCCGCCTAAGGCTCATCTCCCGTGTCTATGCACTCAACATCTGTTGTGCCCCTAAAGGGGATACACATCGAGACAGAAAGGGGGGGAGTGCGAGAACTCATTTCCTTCTCCCGGAGTGAGTCTCCGTCTGCAAACCCAAGCGTGCAAGACGTCCGACTTGATCCTGCTATAACTGAAGGTGATTTTGCTTTCTGATCCTATCCTGCTCCAGAGATAGAAAACATCGCATTCAGCATCCCGCCTCCCTCTAGAGTTCCCTGCAATGCACGGGGACTTAGAAAGTTCCAGGGGGTGGGGGTGGGGGGGGGCAGGACGTCTGTGTGTTATCTGTCCAAGTTGCTCTCTGCTAAGATACCCATTGGCCCCCTCAGCCCTGGAACATCAGGCCCATGCAGATTGCTACCGAGGAGGCCTTAGCTGGCTGCTGCATCCCTCCTTCTTACTGCCTTCCAGGTCCTTCTAGGATGCGGAGCTGCCCAGTGCACCAGGGCTGGGCCAGGCCAGGGCAAGCCTGCGAGCAGGTCTCGGGCCCACCCCGCCTGTGGACGCTCAGGTGCAATAGGACCTGTTTCATTCCTGCCTCTTTTCCTCAAAGATGCAAAGCAGAAAGCAGGTTCCACCACACCAGGACACTCATACTTCTCTAGGTCTTCATCTATTCTGGGCCAGAAAACCCCATTGTTGCTCATTCTGTTTTCTCCTAAGATTTCAACCAAGAGCTGGACCCAAGGAAGAAGCAAGGGAAGAGACAATAATGAAAACAAAGAACAAACCCAGAGCAGGGGGTCAGGATTTCAAAGATGTTCCCCTATCAGACAGAAAAGAGGAAAAGATGGGCATGCGAGAGGGAGGCCCTCGGCCAGATCCAGCTGGGATGGGTCTGGGATTCGGGTGTCCTTGAGCGTTTGGTTTGCTGACGGGATGCTTTGTGTTGAGGGAGGCTACCCTCGAGCACCCCACAGTCTCCACCACCAGAAACTGTCTCAGAGGCCCCTCAGGCTTTCTGGGGAGTTTAAATGACATATTGGTCTGAGGAGCAGATATGGGATTCCTGTGGTCCAATTTACCCCAGGACGGGCACCTGAAGTCCTGGAAATAGTAAATGCAGCTAAACATGGTTGGAGAAAGTCGAGAGAGAGAGAGAGAGAGAGAGAGAGAGAGAGGAGGAGCTGGATGCATAGATTTAATCACGGCCTTCGAATCATCCCACGGAGGACAGAAGCCTGGACAGGGCTTGCTGGGGACCCATCATCATTCCCTAGGATTGCACTGGGCCCTTCACATTTCAGAACACTCCTGCTTTGTTTATCTCGCTTTGTACTGGCAGAACCTCCATAAAATCGGGTTGTTTTAAAGGCCGGGAACAATGCAAAGGTGTTCTAAGATGTAAAAGGCCCAGTGCCGGGCCTTAGTGGCTCAGCTGGGGTTCCTGAGGCCCCTCGTCCTGAGCCGGCCTCTCCTGTCTCCTCTTCCTGCCACACATCATAGGGCCCAGCAAACTTCCTCCTCTTCCCATCATATTGGTTACTTTGTCCTGCACTGGGTTGGCATGATCGTATCTCACCCTATAAATAGCCAAGTGAGATAGGCCTTCCCGGTTCCTGATCCCTGACCCACAGGACACAAATAGTAGGGTCCCTGTGGCAAAAGCCTAAAATGACCTTGGTTCTTCCCATCTACCAAATATGCGTTCAATGGCGCCTGGTCTTCCAGAAACTGACCCGGCCTGACCAGCACCATCCTGTCTGGGGTGGAAACCATGTACACGCCACCCCATTTGTCAATCCGCCTCCGGCCCATGTAAAGCACGCACCTTCCTGATGTCTCTGGACACACACTGCCCTGTCTCCAAAATCATCCCCCATCGAACAAATGAAAGGTTTTTGATCTCTATTAAATCTGATAATATTCAGGAGGAAGGGAAGACTGAGACACAACAGATGTTTGGGCTCAGGGTCATGAGACATGGGAAAAAAACAAACAGAGCTTTCATATTCAATTATCTTAGCTTATATACCTGTTTTTTTTTGTTGTTGTTGTTGTTATTTGTTTTTTTTTACCTTTAGACTCTTTGCCCTTTCCCAACCTCTTTTTGGGCTGTGGGCTACAGGTGCATGGCATCATCATGATCTCCTCTTTGCAGGGTGGGGGTGAGGGGGCAGGGAGGCTCTGAGAGGTGGGGTGGAGGGGCCCCGGGGCTGCAGGGGCTGCCCCCAGGCCTGCTGCTTGGGGAGGGCACACCCGGGACCCCACTCCTGAGCTCGGCTCAGTGGCCACATGCCCCCCTCGCAGGGCAAACAGCTGCGACGAAGCTCTGTGGATGCCGTACTAGCATCTGCTAACCGCTTCCACATGATTTTTAAAGCAAATGTCACCCTGCATTGTACCAGCGAGCTAACGACACGTTAGCGGGTCCTCGTTCTCATTCCATTCACTTTTCCAGCGCTGGTTTACGGGGCCGCCTGCAGGGCCGGCTCGTTTAGTGGATGCTCGGCAGCTGGGTCACTTACTCCTCCTCTTGTCCCCCCGCTGCCTCCTTGGGGGGTCCCGACTTTTACCCATTGCTGGGCTTTCTCTTGTGCCACTGTCCACGGGGAGAAGATAGCAGTTGGCTTAAGGGGGACTCAAGCCTCATGCCCAAGGCCCTGCAGAAGGAGGCCCCCCCACTCTGGCCCCGCCACTCAGGAGGCCTCCGGCCACTGTGCTGCTGCTGTGCCCCAGGCTGGCCTGGAACCCGGGCTGAGCAGTGGCTCTGCACCTGCCCCATCTGAGGCTGTCGTGAACTGTGTCCCCAAGTCACATCGTGAACTGTGTCCCCAAGTCACATGGTGAACTCCTAACCCCCAGGACCTCAGGACGTGGCCTTGTTGGGAAGCAGGGTCATTACAGATGTCATTGGTTATTTTAAACATTTATTTTTTATTTATTTTTTAATGTATTTATTCATGAGAGAGAGAGAGAGAGAGAGAGGCAGAGACCCAGGCAGAGGGAGAAGCAGGCTCCATGCAGGGAGCCCGATGTGGGACTTGATCCCGGCGTCTCCAGGATCACGCCCTGGGCTGAAGGTGGCGCTAAACCGCTGAGCCACCCGGGCTGCCCAGATGTCATTGGTTAAAAGGTGTTCCCACTGGAGTAGAGGGGACCCTTAATCCAATATGACAGCCATCTTCAGAAATGTCCTTAGGAAACGAGGAAATTCAGACACAGACACAAGTGGCACAGGGAAACGTCCTGTCAAAAATGGCATTGCGCTACCACCAGCTGGGGAGCCACCAGAGCCTTCCCTGGCGGCTTCAGAGGAGCACCTGCTGACATGGCGATGTCACACTTCTCGCACCCAGAGCTGTGCGACAGTAGATGTCTGTTGTCTGAGCCACAGTCTGTAGCACTGTGTTATGGCAGCCCTAAAAAATGACACATACTAAGATCTGATCCACTTTCCTCATTCCTTGCACCCAACGGGGCATCTGAAAGAGCCCCGAGAAGTCAGCACTCGGGGTCCCAGAGATGGCATCATAGGGTGGGCTCTCTGCTGTCACTGACAGGGCCCAGGGCTAGAAACCCCTGCACGATAGAAAGTCCCAGAGAGCCCTCATGGAGATCTATGGAGGAGCTCTTAGGGGTGCACAGTTACAGCTGAATTATATCTACCCACTTACCCGGGCCTGTAGAGGGTACCACGACCATCCCCCCCTGTAACCTGGAGCCCCCCGCACACTCTCGCCTTAAGGCTGTACTCTGTGTCCAGCCCATAGCGATGCAGACTTCCAGTTAGGAGTGTGCAGTAGTGGGGCTATCGATGTATTATTGTTTTCCCAGGCCCATCGTAACAATAACAACAATCATAATGACACCAATAACTGCCACTACTGCATTGAGCACCACTGAGCATTAGCTACATGCCAGGCCCATGCTTTATCTCACCTCCTTGCTAATGACCTTGGCAACTCATCTAACTTCTCTGTGCCTTGGTGTTCTAATCTGCAAAATGGAATAGCAGCATATAAAACTTTTAAAAGTGTTAGCTATTATTATTACTCATAATTTTTTTAAAGATTTTATTTATTCATGATAGAGACAGAGAGAGAGGCAGAGACACAGGCAGAGGGAGAAGTAGGCTCCATGCAGGGAGCCTGACGTGGGACTCGATTGCGGGTCTCCAGGATCAGGCCCTGGGCCAAAGGCAGGCGCTAAACCACTGAGCCACCCAGAGATCCCTACTCTTATAATTAATATCATACATGAAGTAAGGATAATGTTCCCATTTTAAAGATGAAGTAACTGAGGATAGGGACGTGCACACAACTTAGGAAAGGCCCCTGTCAAGTAAGTGACACCTGGTACCTCGTCCAAAGGAGGAGTCCACTGCATGGAAGATGGCAAAGAGCATAACAATGCCTGTCACCAGGAGCAGCAGGCCCAACACATGACCCCACTGCAGGATTTTCAGGTGTCAGGGTCCCTTCCAAAAGACACAACGCACACAGGCACCGGATAGAAGAACAGTTTAGTCACACAGAAAAGAGGCAGAGCAAGATCAGCTCCAATGGGAAGCGTTGGTCCCCATGGCCCTGGGGTCTCCCCGCGCAGCTGGCATGGGGCATCCTTCCCGTGCTGCAGGCCAAGGACCTGGTTCCCTCCCCACGAAGAACAGATGGAGCAGTAGAGTGGACCAGACGCCCTGCGACACACAGACCTGAGCAGAACGGAGAACAGGCGTTCGGTTCAGGGCGGGGAAAGCCACTGCCAAGGAGACAGGCCCACCGTAGGCTGTGAGGACCCTGTCTCTGTCAAGAAGGCACATTCTTGTGGAACTGTATGGGGGTCAGAAGACTGCACACACGTGACTTCCTCAACCAGCAGTCACCCTGAGAAACCAGCGCAGCCAGGACTTGAACTCAGGTCGTTTTTTCCAATCATTGTGTGTTGACTACCAACTGGGTACATGACATTGTGCCAGGCACTGTCATGCCTATGAAACTTTTCAGACACAGAAGTCACACTCTTCTGCAAAAAACTTGCAGTGGGGCACCTGGTGGCTCAGTCGTTGAAGCATTTGACTTTAGATTTTGGCTCAGGTCATGATTCCGGGGTCGTGGGATCGAGCCATGCGTCCAGCTCTGCGCTCAGCTTGGTGTCTGCTTGGGATTCTCTCTCTCCCTCCGCTTCTCCCCCCACCCCCGCACCTCTACTCTCATGCACGCACACTCTCTCTCTCTCTCAAATAAGTAAAGTATTTTTTTTTTAAAAAAACGCTTACAGGAGCACCTGGGTGGCTCAGTCAGTTAAGTGTCTGCCTTCAACTCAGATCATGATCCCAGGGTCCTGGGATCCAGCCCCATGTCGGGCTCTCTGCTCAACGGGGAGCCTGCTTCTCCCTCCCCTCTGCCGCTCCCCCTGCTTGTTCTGTCTCTCTCAAATAAATAAATAAAATCTTTTTAAAAAGCTCACAGTAATGGGGAAGCTCTGGTGGCCCAGCGGTTTAGTACTGCCCAGGGCGTGATCCTGGAGGCTCGGGATCGAGTCCCATGTCGGGCTCCCTGCACGGAGCCTGCTTCTCCCTCTGCCTGTGTCTCTGCCTCTCTCTCTCTCTCTCTGTGTGTGTGTGTCTGTCATGAATAAATAAATAAAATCTTTTTTAAAAAAAAAGCTCACAGTAATGGAGAAAATAAAGGTGTACTCAAAAATAAAACAAATTCTTCTATTTGAAAATCCGTCCTTTAAGAGCACATTTAACATACATCTATTGGGAATCTACGATGTGCAGGGGCCATGCCACGCATAGGGTACGATGATGAACAGGACAGCATTCTCACCCACAGAGCTGACGGTGGACCCACAGTGCCGCAAGCCGACAAGGAAGCTAGCACTCAGTGACGTGAGAGGCGCTGTGCTACCCCCAAGAGATGCAAATAGGAAAGCTCAAGATCTGAACCTATGATCAGGGTCCTCAGCGGGCACGCAGTCTAAGGAGGGAGATGGAGAAGAACTGAGCACTTTGGCCTCCACGGACACCATGAGGGAGAGCCTGCAGGCTGCTGCGGAGCCGGGTGGAGAGGGCAGGAGCCAGGAGTGGCTTCCCAGTGGAATGATGCTTGAGTCAACCTTGAAGGAAAATAGGTCTTAGACCAAAGAAAGGGGAAAACATTCTTCCCAGGAGTAGGGAGGACCTGTCCAAAGGACACCGGTGTTACGCAGAGTACTGCGCCCTTTCATGTGATTGTGATGAAGGCCACAAGGAGGGAGCAACTAGTGAGGACAGAGGTGGGCCCTGAGGCTTGGGACGATGGAGGCAGGGGCCGATCCTGGAAGACCTAAGCAGATAAAGTGTTCCACTCAGCTTGGGAACTTTCGGGAATGATGCAAGGAGAGCCAGAATTTGAAAGACACAGGGATAATTTGGATCCATGAGTGGAGAAGGGGCATTCTAAAGTAAAGAAGATGCTGTGGCACGGCTGGTGTGGGGAATCACAGGACCCCGGGTGTGTGTGTGGGGGTGTTCTGTAAAGCTTGGAACACCAGTGGGCACCAGCGACACATTGTCACCCGCTGGGCACTATCTAAACTGAACTAGACACGATCATCACGGAGCTCCACACGCACATGGGATACGTGGGCAGACTATAAAAATGACCAGGTAACTGCAGTGACCAGACAGTTGGTTGTCCTGCGACACTATTGAGGGGAAAGGAGGTGGAATACATACACATTGCAGGACAAGAGGACAGCCTTGGCAATTGGAACGGAGGCCCAGGATTCAAATAACCAAAGACAGTGGATGGAATATTTATAGGAGTGAAAGGCAGTGGATGGGAGGTTTAAAGAGCACATGTTGATATAAAATTGACAGGAATTTTCTGCAGAAACATAGCATGGAAGGTTTGGAGAAGTCATCAGCACACTTCTTAAAACATGCACCCACACACCACACACACACTCCACACACACACCACAAACACACACATTCAATCATTTATATATAATGTAGGTAGAGATAGATGTACACAAGCATTATGACTGCCACAAAAATAAAATGTTTGCTTTGTCATAGGAGATTTAAGCTTTTTTTTTTTTTTCTTTCAATTGATGGAATGCAATAACGAACAATAGGTAAAGGCTTTAGAATCGTGTATATCTTAACTTGCATACGAGTTCCACTACTTAGCACCTTGGCTGGATTTTTTTTTCTTTTTCTTTTTTTTTTTTTTTTTTTTGGCTGGATTGTGTAACTTCTCAGAGTCTTCGTTTCCTTATCTACGGGATGGGGATAATAATATTCACTTTAAAGCGTTATTGTGAGGGTTAGTTATATGCATTGCCTGGTACATAGGAAAACCTTCAGTAAATATTTTATACTTTTGAATAGCTTAGCTTTGTACGTATATATTACTGGCTTTCCACGTAGCACATACCACAAAAAAGTCAGCAAATAAAGAGATCTATTAGAAGTAAAAAGTCATCTACGGAACTCAAATCAATCTGGCTTACATAAAAAAGGAAATATTTTAATTTGTGTAACTGAAAAGATCAGGTGTTAAGTCTTGGCTTTGTGTGGGACAGTATCCAGAGGCCACCTCCTCCTCGTCAGGGCCCTGTTTTGTATCCTTAACCAGCTCCCTTCCTGATGGAGCCAACGTGGCTGCTGGGGGGCCTCAGATGGGCCCATCACTGGGGAAGCAATCCCAGTGGAAATAGAGCTTGTTCTCCAAAAAGTCTCCCCCAAATACAGAAAAAGTCTCTGAATAGCCCATTGCGGGTCTTTTGTATTAACTTTGAAATCGTCTGGATGCTCTGGTAACACCAAGGTCCTGTGTCCACTTCCCGGGCTGAGGTGAGGAGGAAAGTCAGCCCAACCTGAATCCAAGAGAAGAAACTTGTGTCACCTGCAAATGAACCAGTTAATGCTCCTGCCACAAGGTTACCCGCCTTCACTGCCTCCTACCACCCGGAGAGATCACTGCTGCTATCTTGGTGCCTCTCCTTCCAGATTTCTTCGGCTACACAAATGTAAATATATATATGGCCTTCTAAAACTGTCTCTGCTACAAAAATAAATCAGATTGCACACTGGTTGACACTTCTTTTAATCAGTTACCAATATATCATGGGTTTTTTCCATGTGAATAAATATAAACCTAATAACATCTTTTTAAGTGGTTGCACAGCATGCCACTGGGTGACCACATCACAGTTTATTTCTGTGGTTTTATTAAGTTCTCTGAATGGGATGGACCCTCTAAGAACAATAGTGGGACTGGTTGGAAATAAGAGGGGTCCCATCTCTTCTTATTTGCAGCCTTGGATGGTGTGTGTGTGTGTGTGTGCGTGTGCATGCATGCACCAGTGTGAGCATGTAAGTGTGCAAGAGGAAATGCACAAGAATGTTTACATGATTCAGAGTCCTCAGAAAATGCCCCCAGGCTTGAGGCAGAAAAGGGGTCAGCATCTGCAGTCACTCCGTAGGTTAGGATCCTAGGTTAGGCCCCTTTCACCAGCCAAGGTTAGGGCCCCGGGTGAGCCTCTCAAGCGCAAGACTGACTCCCAGGCCTCCTCAGAAGGGGGTGGGGACCCCTGTCAGCGGCTGACTCCCCCGGAAGACAGGAGAGCTCACTCTGGTTTTTTTAGAGATTTTATTCATTTATTCATGAGAGACACAGAGAGAGGCAGAGACACAGGCAGAGGGAGAAGCCGGCTCCCCGTGGGGAGCTCAGGGACCCCGGGACCCCCACCTGGGCCAGAGGCAGAGCTCAACCTCCGACCCGCAGGGGTCCCAGGAGCGCTCACCCTTAGGGGCCTACGGTTGATGGCCTCAAGGCACGGGGGGACACGAGCCCCTGCAACGAGGACAGGACTACACATTTCTATTGCAGGCGACCAACACACGAAGGACATTTGTAGGGTCCCCGGGCGGAAGGGAGCGCCGAGCCCGAGGACCGAGCCATAGAGCCGCTTCCTCCGAGAGCAAACAACAAAGAGAAACGTGTCCACGAAAAGGCGTGGGTGACGCACGAGTCTCCTTAAAAGGTTCCCGTCCCACGGTCCCCAGAGAACCGGGGCTTTTAAAAACAGAAGGACAAGGCCGCCCGCCTCCGCGGGGGCCACACTCCCCGGGGCGCCCCTTGGCGGGGGCGGCGGGGGCGGCGCGGGCCCGGGGCCAGCCAGGGGAGTCAGCCGCCGCGCCCCCCCAGACCCCGACCTGCAGACCCGCCGCCCCCGCGCGCGCCCCCCACCCTCGCCGGCCCCGCGCCCCCCACCCCCGAGCGCCCCGACCTGCAGACCCGCCGCCCCCGCGCGCCCCCCGCTCCCCTGCGCCCCGCCCCGCGCGCCCCCACCTGCAGACCCGCCGCTCCCCGCGCGCCCTCTGCTCCCCGGCGCCCCCCTTGCGCGCCCCCCGCTCCCCTGCGCCGCCCCCCCGCTCCCCTGCGCGTTCCCCGCCCCCCAGCTCCCTCCTCCCCGCCCCCCCGCCCCGCAGGCCCCCCTCCCCCCCGCGTGCCCCCTCCTCGCGCGCTCCCCGCCCCCCAGCGCGCCCCCCCCCCCGCTTCCCTGCCCCCCCAGCTCCCTCCTCCCCGCCCCCCAGCTCCCGCCCCCCGCGGCCGGCGAGAGGCCCCCGGAGCGCAGCTGTGACGCGCGACGGTGCTCGGAGGCCGCGGACGCTCCGGGGGAGGCGGCGGAGGGGCCGGGGGTGTCCGCGGCTTCGCGTCGCTCCCGCCGGGGACGGGGCTTCCCTGGCTCCTGGCCGGACGGGGCCGCGCTGCCGCAAGGCTCGCCAGGAAAATTAAAAAATGGAAAATAATACTAAAACGTGAAGCTCGCTGGGGCTGCACCGCCCCCCCCCGGGGCACCCCCCCGGGCACCCCCCCACCCCCTCCTCGGAGCGCGCGGTGCAAGGGGCGCGGGGCTCCTTCCCCGGGAGGTGGGGCCCCGGGAGGGAGGGGGGAGGGGAGAAGGAAGGGGGAGGGAGGGGGAGGGAGGGGGAGGGGAGCCCTTCACACCTGAGGCTTCGGGCCCCTGCTGCAGGAGGGGACGCCCTCGTTCTCACAGCAGCAGGTTCTAGGCCCGCCCGAGCCCCGAGGCACACGTGTGAAAAAGGAACCGCTTTCTAACTCGCTCACTGCGGGTGGTAAGCGATCAGGTCCTGCGCACGTGGGTGGGGATCACAGGGGACCATAGAGGATGACAAACCTTTCCGACACAGAAAAATAGTTTTAGGGAGAACTCGCTTTGTAGAAAGAGCCTCTCCGTAGTACCTGCTGACAAGTACATCCCTACATGACTGGCGGTGGGTTTTTTTCTTTAATAAACTCAATTTTTTTTTTTCATTTCATTTGAACTGAGAAGTGGGCCTATAAACCCATTAATTCAAAATCCTCCTCTCAAATTCAAAAATCCCACTACGTGATTTGCAAGCGACCAACTCCTTTCCCGGTTATGATTTGGTTAAACCAAAACGGTCCTAGGAGTACGGTTTAGCTGTGTTGGGAGATGAGGCATTTTAGAAAGCAAAATCAGAATAGTGGTATGGAGGGAACCATCCAGATTTGTTATATGGGACAAAAATGGATATTTCAAAGCAGTGGATTATCCAAATGCAGAGTTGCCTGTTGCAATTTGGAATGTGGCATTTATGGTCCCCCCTCCCCCCGACAAATTAGACATATACACGTGTGTACGTGTGCACATGTGTGCATCTTATACTGTTCTCTGGAGGACAAGAAGAGGCCCAGTTCCTGACCCCAAGGAGCAAGACTCTAACTCACATAAAATGACACTACATAAGAAATAACAAATTTTCAAAGTTATGTGTGAATTGGTGCCATAGGAGTTCAGAGATAAATCAGATCCACTCCAAAGCTAGAGGACTACCAAGTTTCTAACTTTCCGACCCATATTTATTGGCCTCCTCAACCCCAGGACCTTATCTCCCCTCATCTTCAGGAACCTATGTTGCCTAAATACTCAGGGTGATTCCATCTTAGAATATTAGCTAAAATCTCCCACTCCCTTGACAAAACTTTCAATCCTCCAGCTGTCTTCCTCTCTGCTTGGTCTACCGGTCTACTTGGTTACTCTTAAGGAGAGCTCCAAATCTTTTTTTTTTTTTTTTTTTTTTTTGAGAGCTCCAAATCTTGATGACCCGATCTTCTCTCAATCTGTCTTCACTCCCTTTTCTCTCTCCAACCAAGTTCTAAGTTTCCTTCATTCATCTCACCTACGGCCTTGCTCCCCTGTCTCGGGCATGCGCAGAAACTTCAGCCCATAGTGGTTCTGCTCGTCTGTCAACTTCCCCCATTTAAGCAGCTAGACAGGTAGTCAACCATGGCATGATGAAGATGTCATGGATGAAAACATCCCACTCCGATCTTTTTTGGTTCAAAGAATCCAGATAGCAGATGAGAAAGACTTGGAAAAGATATGGGATGATTTATTAGAATCTGTCTTTTCTTGCTGACCACACCCCCCCCCAAGGGAAGAAACATTCCAACTGGAGAGAAGAGAGAAGGAAGATGGGAAATGAGAGGAATGAAATGTGGGTGTGTCCTCAGCGAGGTGGGGGTGATAATCTATTGTGTCAGGTATTCGGGGATCTGAGAGCACAGGGTGGATACCCAGCTTCCATCTATAGCCCTGAGAGGGAGTGAGCCTTTTATAGGTGCTCTGCAACCAGAATAGTCTATGGCAAAACCCTAACAGCTGATGGGTTACTGGGGTGAAGGGGCCCAAGAGGGAGTCTCTCGGAGCCACTGATTAGCAAAAAGAACAGTTAAATTCCTTGTGTCTCTAGCAGCCCTAGAGGAAGCTGAGAATGTTAGTTTTACCAGCTGGTGGATGCCCAGGGACGTTTGCAACCGGTGTGAAGAGAAGCTGAACAGGGGGAAACCGCCTAGGCCAGCAGGTGGAAATCAGCCGTGATCTCTCAGGAGAAGCCACGTGGAGATAACACAGCAGAAAACCAGAGACGGTCAAGGGAGATGACAGGGTGGAGCCCCGAGGATTTTTAGGGCAGTGAAAATACTCCTTAGAGTATCATAATGATGGGGAAATGTCATTCTATATGTGTCCACAGCCGCAGAATGTTCAAGACCAAGGGTGAACTGTACTATAGACTGTGGACTTCGGGTGATTATGATATGCCAGCGTTGGTTCATCAGCTGGAACAAATGTGCCACGCCGGTGGGGATGTTGTTATAGCTCTGCAGGGAGTTTATGGGAAATCTCTGTACCTTCCCCTTCTTGTTGCTATGACCTGAGACGGCTCTGAACATTACAGTCTTAAAAAAAAAAAAAAAAAAAAAAGATAAACGATTGGGAAGACTGACATGTCTGTGTAGTACAACATTGGACTGGAGACCCCAACTGTTGGTCAGATACCCCCCTCCCCTGGAGGGCTGCCCTGACACTTCGAAAACCCTAGGAGCAGGAGATAGGATGACCCCCCAAAAAACCCAAAAGAACAGAACTTGCTTCTATTTGCATAAAAAAAAAGGCTGATACGTGAGCCAATTTGAGTTTACCCTGAAGTTTCTAGCCATGAGAAAGCAAGAGGGCTCAAGATACCAACTGAACTTAGTGATAGGAAAAACTACATACCTTGTCACCTACCAGCTTGGGGGACTCAAATTTGTACCATCTCATTATCTTTCTGATGTGTGGACCCCTTGAAACCTCAGTCTTCTTAATCCTCTATTGCTGTCCCCAGGCTGCTGAGCCCCACTGAAGACAAGGACATCAATGAAAGAGGATGGGGGCGCTGGGAGGGCAGGGAGGCGGGCTCTCAGGTCTACCCTCATTTGATGGGCAGGTTTAGACAGGTGAAGGGAGGAAGAGCAACACGCACAGCTGGATAGAAGGTGACAATTGACAAAGAAGGCGTTTCATGTGCGTTATTGCACCTGGTGCACCCGATACCCTAGGAGGGAGATGGACACCCCTGTTTGCTAAGGACCAAGGGCATGCAGCCTGTCAGCAAGAGAGCCGAGACTCTTCACTACCTCTCCCTCTCATGCTCTCTCCACTGTCTCGTGCTCAGGATCCCTGTCTGGCGTCCAGGAGGCTGGCTTGGCCTGATGGGAGTTTCCTTTAGCTCTTTTGATGAAAGGTCAGTTTTCACCTTCGGAATCCCACTGGACCCACGTGGGATTTACTCCCATTTTACCAACGAGCAAACTGAGGCCCGTGCATCTGTTCAAGGTCACAGGATTGAAAGCAGATTTCGCTCGCTGTGATTCAGCGACCTATCCGTCATTTCCTGCTAATACTAAGCTGTAATAGGACATCATTACCGTGAATTAGAATTAAATTAATTGTAAATTTCGAGAAGCAAAATACTGCCTGATTGCTGGAGAAACGTGGATCACTGGCTGCACTTTTTGCTCAGACTGCTATGAATGCCACACATGCGTCACAGTACAAGACAGTTATGGTTGATTCTATTTCCTTTCCCTTTCCATGAACTGCACGAAAATTACATATTTTAATCCAAAAAGGTGAGGAATACAAATGGGGTTTCTGGGAACAATGCTTAGAGTACGTGAAGCGTTGCTCTGTAAGTAGCAAATGGTGCAAGTCAAATGCTGATTATTTTTAACCAAACAATTTCTCCACCTTAACTCTGAAGTCAGTGGCAAATTTGTCCGTTTGTTTTCTTAAACCATTTCGCACTGGTGCCTTCTCCTCTTTAGATCATTTTGCTGCACTTGCAATTTGATATCTCATTCATGGCTCTCCTGTCTGCAAACTCTGTTTAGTGCAAAGCTTTGCAGAAAAAAAAAAAAAAATCTCTTATTTGACCATGAACTTTCGATGATCTAGTTAGCGTTACTGTCAAGCTTCCCGCGGTCTTTTTGAAAAGCAGGACTTGTCCATGCTGCCCTCTGGCCAACTTCAGTGGGACTAAAGCGCTAGCAAGAGCCATCAAACTGCCTGACGGCTTGTCACCAGCGAGGCTCCATTAATTTACACACATTTTCCACTGTTTGGCATCTACCATGATAACTCTTTTCTCTTCCAAGCAGCTCCTGTTTGCATTTAACACTTGGGTTAATTTTCATCAGAGTTTAAATTTAGCCATCAGTTATTTCAAGGGAGCTGTCAGCCAACATATGGAGAGAAGAAGAAAAAAATCCTTCTGAATTTATAATAAAGTGGAATCTGTTGAATGTGAAACAAAACCAACTGCAATATAGTGAGGCCCCGGTGGGGAGAGCAGGGTCAGCAAAGAATTGCAGAGTGGATTAGCTGTTCTATTCACCAGAGCCGCATCTGGGCACCTCGGAGCTTCTTGATATATCAAAAAATGATGGAAAGACACAGTTCAATTTGTCCCCCTTTTATAAAGGATAATTAACCTGTCAGTCTTGCTACTTTAACAACTTCATTAAATTGGAGGCGAAATGGGTGCTGAGAAGTCTTGTCTTTATCCAAAAGGAACACAGGGCACTTGTATAAATGGTGGGAGAAGAAGGAAAACACAGGCGCGCGCACCCCGATAATACTGTCTGGTTCCTGAAAAATGGAACATGCTTCTTCCAATTATATAATAATCCTGCCTTCGCTATGACCTGCTAAAAGTAATTTTCTTAACTCGGAAGGCAGAGGAAATAATGTCACAGCCCAACTAGGCCAGAGAAGCACACTATTGAAAAATTGAGGTTATAGGGTTTCAAATGCTGTTGGGCCAAACTATTTAAGACCTGGAGTGTTGGCTACCAAAGGTGAACAGCATTTCACAAGTAATAGAAAGAAATGAAAACAGAGCTCCCTCAGTTCTCAACAGCTCCCTCTGCCGCCCCCCCCATATTTGGCTTCCAGCATTTGTGTCTTGGCAATAAATCATTTTTTTTTTTTTACTACCTCAAAGATTCTAAACTTTAAAATGCACTTATTCAAGAGTATAAGAGCCTCCAAATCATTTTAGTGTTTGAAACCTTAAGTGATCTTTGTCGTTTTGAGTCATTGAAATGGCTTAAGAGTTTAGGGGATCCCTGGGTGGCTCAGCGGTTTGGCGTCTGCCTTTGGCCCAGGGCACGGTCCTGGAGTCCCGGGGTCGAGTTCCCATGTCGGGCTCCCGGAAGGGCCTGCTTCTCCCTCCTCCTGTGTCTCTGCCTCTCTCTCTCTCTCTATGTCTATCATAAATAAATAAATCTTTAAAAAAAAAAAAGAGTTTAGTCGTCTTCTCTTTAGAAATTCCACTCTGTATACATGAGTACAAAGAAGAACAATTACAAAATATTTTCAAATGTTATTAAAATCAAAATTATGTCAGTGCCAGTTAAAAAGGAAATGGTTTTGTGCGGTTGTTCATACAGTCCTAGTATTGCGTTTAATTAGTACAAATAATAATTTATTGTAAAACAATAATAAGAAATTTCAACTAGCTATAGTAAAGATAAATTTTAATGTGCATTTCTTGTCAAGATAGTAAAAATTCTGGGTCTCATCATATAATTTTCCAAGAAAACAATTTCATTTTTAACTTAGAATGATTAAAAACACGAACCAATCAGTATCTTCCCAATTTCTTTCTTGTTAATACTTTTATGAGATTATTAAAAAGTAAATACTTTATAAAGCAAATATTACCTTGAGAGGTTATTCTACAGTTATGATCCTTATGAACCATGATATTTTTATTTTAAACTCTTTTACAATAATTTGGTTTTGATAATTCGTGAATATATAAGGAAGGCAAAAATAGAGCAACTTATACTTCTTTTGGTACAATAGATGCCATGGAGATGAAAATCCATTTTATTACAAGGGATTTGTAGAAAGACAGTGACACTGTTCTTCACTAAGATATTTGCATGCTTTTTTTGGTGAAGACATCAGAATTCATCTGTTTTTTGATACGTTTGGAACAAGATTCGGTATACCTTGTAGAATAATTATAACTACCACAACAGCTACTCAGTTAATATTTAAGAACATAGCTATTCTTGTTCGTGCCTTTTGCAATGAAAATTGCCTAATTTCACAGAAATAATCATTTAAAAAATGAGAGATGATGCTTGTGAAGATCAGTGGCATTCAGAGATTTCTTTCAGAGCACATTTGGCTTTGTCGTATCAGTTACAGGGTTTCTATTTACCTCACCTATCCAAGGATTGTATTTATCATAAAGGAAACCATTCATTTTTATTCCGGATTTTGGAGAAAGAGCTGCTTCTCAGCCATCCCCAAAGTGACTTTTTCCTGGTCCTGAACTTGCCTGTCTGTACAGTTAGACAATAATTAAGATGATACACTTTGCATTGTTCCAGCTTAGACCTCTGTCTGCATGCATTTGCAGAGAAGAATTAAAATCTTTATTAGTCCCTCCCCGGTAGCACCGTCCAGAGGGGGACCGTGATTCGGAGTGGCAAATGTTCTTGCCACTGGTGCTTTTCCAAGCTGTACGCAATTCAAAATCGCAGTGGTGGACACACACCACCATGAGTGCTTTTCCGCGGCAATGACATCCCACCTTCTTATATATAGCACTTGGCATGTTTGCTTGCTGTGCCTTTTCGAGGAAAGACCCAAGGGCCATTGAGATTAGCAGGCTCCTCAGCCGTGTCACCCTCTCCAGCTGGTCCGACACCAGGGGCACTGCAGCCTGAAAAGTAAATGACTCTGATTCCATCTGAACTAATGTCGGGAGACTGGGGATGTTAAGAAGGGAAGCGGCACCAGTCAGAGCTTGTTGGACATTCACTACCTATAAATGAAATGGAACAGGGACAAGGGACAAGGGGGAAGGTTTTGTGAGATTCAATCCTACTTCAGGGTCCCCAGCTAGGTTCATTTTACCAGGCCTCTGAAAGAACTTAGGGAGTGACACCTGGACCTTAATTGTCGAAACCAGGTGACTCTACTTGCCCAAATAAAAGATCCCAAACCAGAAGCAGCGGCCACCTCTGTCAGCATGAGTCTGGGAGGCAATGGGCTTCCACGGTTTGGGATGTACACATCTGCCCGATTGCAACTTCGTTTTGAATGCAGAAAGTGTTGTTTTAATTCAGCTGTGCATATCCTTCTAGTGTCTTATTCTAAGGCAACAAACCACTGCTAATTTTAGACAGTAAAGACAGCCCAAAGCTAAAATGAGCCGCTAGTAGCACGAACTAAACATGGGAAGAAATGCCATTTCCTATTGTTTTTTTTTTTGTTTTTTTGTTTTTTTGTTTTTTGCCATTTCCTATTGTAACAAAATATTTAAATTGCTTCCGATCTAATCCCTGTAATTTAGTGATTTTTGTGAATGTAGGTCAGCCATTTGTTCATGGTGATTTTTTTTAAAATTTATTTAGAGGGCATATTTCTTTTTCACTAATAACCTCCAAATTTGCAGTCAATTTATTTCCAAAGAATTACAAACTTATCAACGAAGCATAAATGCAATTAGGTCTCCTTATGTAAAGCCTGAGTAAAAGTATCCACAGAAGAGTTCTCTGAGCCCGATTTTAAGAGCGAGTCCTCATAGCCTGTGCCTGCTATGAGGCAGAGAGGATGGTAAGAGAGGATGAAGTGGTGGTTTTAACAGACATGGGTGTTTGCAACAACCGGTGAAAGGCCGTTATCTTCAATCCCCGATTTTCTTTTTCTTATGTTATCACCAAACTATGTTGTAAAAATCACCTCCACTCCCGCGACCAACACCACAATCAAAAAGAGGTGTGATAATTATCTGAGACGCTTCAATAAGCTTATTTATTAGCTGGCTATTTTTTGAAACTACTGATTTGGCTTTGTGTTTGGATGGGGAGCCACACAAAAGCCATGAGACACACAGGGCCACAGAAGGTGGATTAAACCAGTATCCCCTGATACCAGTGGTAACAGAAATGCCCCTGCTACTTCACATTTCCTTTGCTCATATTTTGGAAACAGGAATATCTTGAACCAGATCAGCAGCTATCCACGTGTAGTCCTCAGATTTGCCAGGACAACAAATGACTCATTTCCTTTCAGGCTGCTGGAGGTTTTGTGCCGTGTTTCAATGGGCATATCCCAGGCACAAGAGAGGAGCTGAGCCTCTTCACTGGGGGTTAGTAAAATTGCAGGGTGAAAACTGGATCCTGGTTTGGAATCACATAAAATAGCAATGTAATTTGCATATGACTTGTCTTATAACTTTCGAAATACAGATTTGCATTGTTAATTGAGACATGAGTTTGAGGAAACCTCATGTTTATCAAAACTAAAGCTAGATTGTTTTGAAATCGTGATTAATTCACACATGCTTGTATTTTGGGTTGGCTGAAAGGTAAATTTTTCATGGCACCAAGTTCAATTTGGTTCCAAGGGTTCCTCTTTGCTTCATTTCATGACAAATAACTGTAGTTCTATATGGTAATATATAGCCTGCCTTTTGGGTAAGAATTTTAAATCCTCATCTTTTAGGACTCATTTCTCATTTTTTTTAACATTTTAAAAAGATATATTTATTTATTTTTATTTGAGAGAGAGGGAGAGCACAAGCAGGGGAAATGTCAGAAGGAGAGGGAGAAGCAGGCTCTCCACTGAGCAGGGAGTCCAATGTGGGGCTCGATCCCAGGACCCCGGCATCATGACCTGAGCCTGAGGCAGATGCTTAACCGATGGTGCCACCCAGGCGCCCCTTTTAGGACTCATTTCTACAAGTGTTTCATAACTTGCTCTTAGCCACCCTAATAAGTGTTGGGGGGCATCACTGCAAGTGAAATGTTTTAGATAAAGAAGCACTGCTGTCCTCATGTTCTCTCTCACTAGCCAGCTCCCCAGACCACCATTAGTGGCCACCACTAATCAGCGAAGCCCTAGTGGTGATCTTCCTGCCCCGATCCCTATAGCAAGTAAGATCACTCACTGTATATTCAAACACACACTTCCTCCTGCTGGTCATGATCTCTCAATGTGGACTTGTCTCATGGCCCCAGTTAAGCATTCTAAAACACTTTCCGTTCCCTGCAATCTAGCGAGCTCCTGGGTAGGCACTTAGGTAGGCTGTTATCCTCACAGTCATACGCAGAAAGCAGGACAACACCCATTTTACAAATGAGAATGATCTAAGTCTCAGGGATATTAAGTAACTTGCTCATGGTGACCTAATTATTCAATGATGACGTCAAGATTTGAAGTCCGGCCTTTTGACTTTCGTATCCACTGGTATTGCTGCCTCACGTGTTCATATGCGTGTCTTGAATCTAGCACAACAAGTCATTCTTCTATCTATTACCTCAGAGTACCTAGCATGATGTCATGCTCATAATAAGTACCCAGTGGATAAGCCATGATTCCATAATTCCTTGGTGTATAGAGTGTGAGTCTATAACGAAACTCAAACACTTTGCCTTAATCATTGACTTACCTTGTCTGTCCTTTGTGTGAGACCTTCTTTTATCTTTTGCATCACTGTACCCCCAGGGTCTGACACCCAGCCATGTCTCAGGATTCAAGAGATCCAAGACAGGGAAGCACCCAAAGAGGAATGCAGATTTTGCCAACGGGAGTGGGCATCAACCTCTCTGTGGCATTTGGAAGATGAAACTTCAACAGTTTTCTGTTTCTGAACCCCTAGCATTACCAATTAATTAAGTTTTCCATTTAAAAAGATAGAGACCTTGAATATATAACCCTGGTGCCATACCTTAATTGTAGGTGCCAATGGCCCAGGAGATCAAGTGGATTCTCTGCGGACATCAAAAAAGTCCCAGAGGATAATTTTGTCTGCTTTTACTGGATCACTAATATTAGCTTGCTTTCTGGGCAATTTTAACTCTCCTTAAATATATTTCTAAAGGCCGCTTCCCTGTTTAACGACACAGGTGTATCTCTATTTGTTGTTGAATCAGGAACTTGGAAGTGACACCAGATGTCACTCTGCATACCTGCCTTTGACCTTGCATAGTCAGATAAAGGTACACATGCAGCGGTCCACATACGGGACAGCAGTAAAATAGGACTTGTTCTTAGGGACTGAATCACATCCACCCAAAAGATGTTGAAGTCTTCACCCTCAGGATCTGTGAATGTGACCTTATTTGGAAAGAGGGTCATTGCACAGGAAATCAAGTTATGATGAGGTCAACAGGGTGAGTTCTAATCCTATATCACCCGTAACCTTATATATGGAAAAACTTGAACACGCAGACACACATGCACAGAGGGAAATGTCATGTGAAGATGAAAGCAGAGATTAGGAGGATGCTTCAGCGAGCCAAGGAGCTCCAAAGTGACTTCCAGCAAACCACTGGCAGCTAAGAGAAGGGCAAGGAACCGATTCTTCCTCACAGCCCTCGGAAACCAACCCTGCTGACACCTTGACCTCGAACTTCTAGCCTCCAGAACTGTGTTAAAATTTCTGTAGTGTACGCCACCCAGTTTGTGGGTATTTTCTTATAGCAGATCTAGGAAATGAACAAACAGACTTGCACTAAGATTTATAGACAATGGCCTTTAATTAAATGGCTTCTCTCTCTACTTAAAATTAAAAGAAAAATCATTTTTGTTATGTTTCTCATTAGCCCAAAGATACAAAGTCCGAGTCATTACACACAAATGTCATAAAGAAAATATATTAATTTTAGAGTACTGAAGATCAAGTCACTTTTGACATATCTTTTGAGTACCATGGAGGTAGGCCGTATGCCCATGATGGGTTATTCAAGATGCTGCAAGATATGATCGTTTATTACAGAGGTGAATAAAGACAAAATACAAGCATGATTACGTAGAAAAATAGAAGTTGGTCAATATCCAAATATGACCATCATCTACCCAGTGTTGTTCCGGGTATCAGAGACATTGATTGAAGGTGAGCACTTCAGGCAGTCAGCTTGGATGCCATGCAGAAAGCTTACTGGATGGTACTAGAGTTTCTGGAAAGATATGGGGGCCGAGAATGAAGGGAAGGCCTTGGGGGCTCTACTCTCCACTCTGCATCAGTAAAAGTAGCTCCTATTTTACTGGTTTCATATACTGGGGTCGAATAAGGTTTCATTTGAAAACAGGGCTAGGCTGCTTCAAAAAAAAAAAAAAAATTGAGATTACTGCTTCTGCATTGTTTCCTGTCATGCCTCAAACCTACCAACCTGCAGAGCCATAGGTAATAGGTAGATAAGTAGATGGATAGAACAACCTCAGGTTAATTAAAATACAGTTTTCTGAGGTCACACAATTTCACCGTATCCCTTAAACTCACTGGATAAAAGTTTGAGCATATCTAAATCCACTCTCAGGAAGTAATGCTTCTTCTAATCATAACTTATTTTACAAAATTCAAACCTTTTGAGAGAATTAAATTAATCTGCTGGTATATTAATTTTCTGATTTGAAAAATTCAAGGACCTCTTGGCTCTGAGAATCCTCTGTTCATTTTGATGACTCTTTTCTTAAAAATGCTTTCTAATAAGTGATTTTCCTCCTTCTGAGTTTGAAATTATATGTGTATCTTCTAAAACCAGGCCTATTTTCTGATATATAATGTCAGGTCCTTACCGGTTGGGACTCTTCTTTTAAGCTATCAGACTGTGTAACGAGTACTCATCAGAACCAGGACCTCTGGTGCTGGGTGCCAGGTCTCAGCCACTTTGGGTTATAGCAGACAGTTTGCTGTACTGTGTTCACCTGTGCTCTGTCGAGTTGTGTACCCTATGGGCCCAGTACAGTTCAGCTTCCCTGGACACAGCACCCGACCTCAGACCAACTACTCTCAGGGTAGGAACCCTCGTCTCCTACCCTCGTCTCTTGCTACTTCAAACTATGACCATTTTGCCTCAGCAAGGTAACTCCCAACTATTCCTTCTTTCCACCCTTTTTATTCCTAGCTCTGTGTGTTCACTCGGGCTGTTCCTTTGTCCAAACACGTTGACCTACAACTACTTCCACCTTTTAAAAAAATCAATCCAAAGTTCCTTAAAGTAAACCCAAGCCTCTTTGTCTCCCCTTCTCTTCTGTACAGAAGCCACATGTTGGACAGGGTCCGGGAGGGCACAAGAAGATGCCTGCCTTTCTGATCTGCCCCCCTCTGTGTTCCCCTTTCCTCTGCCTAGAACACCCTTGGGCCTCAACAGTGTACCTGAATGCTTCCTACACTTAATTTCTTACAGATTCAGGTAGATTTACTGTCTTTCCCTGGTTAGATTTTAAACTGAGGGCATGGGACAAGCCCTTTCCTTAATTTGGGTTCCACATAGAGCTGTAGTGCCAAGCCTGCTTGAGCATTCAATTAATACCTAAAAGAGAACACTGGATTAAATTAGCTGAATTCTAAAGCTTTCGCAGATGCAGAAAACATGTCTGTAGTTTTTCTGCTCTTGCAGCAAAAGTAGGAGTGATGGTAAAGTCAATGTCAGTGGATATTCTTGACAGGATAATCAAGATGACATTGATGGCATATCAGGAACGTGCGCTCTCTGGTTTCTAACACGGGCCACTCCTTCACACTCGTGGCTAGTAATAAATCATTCACCTTTGACACAAACCTTTTAGCAACAGAGTTTTAGCTTACAAACTAGGAAGATCCTGAAGGTCGGAAAGAGGGTCTCTGTTGTAAACCTTGTCCGATTCTGGGCACCGAGTAGGTACTTAATAAATGCCTGTTAAAAATGAATGGAGTAATATAAGCCTAGAGCCATCACCGGTGACAGTTGCACAGAGCAAGTGCCATTCATCTCAGCAAGCCAAAGATTCTTTTTTGCTAATATTTCTGTCTTAAATAAAGTGGATAATAGATAATTAAATTGCCTTCAAGCAGCTCTCTGAAATACGACTCGGAAAGCTTCAGTGATTTTCTTTAATATCCCGATCTGAATCCATTTGTTCCTTTTAGAAAGACAAATTAAAATACAACCACTTGAACACAAAACAGAGTCCTCTCCTGTCTGAATGTTCCTCTGTGGCTGCAGGGAGGAGCACTAATCACCATGTACACGGTTCTCTGAAATAGCCGGCTCTTCCCTGTTCCCTTTGCTGACAAATTGGTGACAAAGTGACATCACTCTGATTACACAACCCCTGAAAGATATTTACATAGTTCACAGCGTTGAAGTCACGTGTTGGGTGTATTTGGGTTGGGGGTGTCCATTGGCTCAGTCCAAAGGAATTGACTGGTAGTTTCTCATAGTCTCTTGAAAGTCCTCTACTTAATGCTCTGTGCTTCCTCATCACCAACTTTGTCTTTCCTTATTATTTTCCAACTTGGAAAAGAAAATTCTACATATTTGGGGAGCAGCTGCTGCACATGTCTTATTCATTGCATGCCACCATTCTGTCTCCACAGCAGTCTGACTGCAAATTTCAGTGATCACATAGGTAATGGGGCATTGGGGATTTCTGGAATAAAACTAGCTGTGTCCCCATAACATTTACCCCTGGATCTCCTCAGCATTCAGATAGGATATTCCATTTACTCTTATCCATATGGTTTTCACTGGAGCTGCTTCATGTATTTCATGTATTCATTCTGACCTTGCCTGAGGGACTTGCCCATGGCCTCAAAGGCAGAGAGAATGTATTCTTTGTCCCAGCAAACCCTAAAGAAGCTGACACTGCTCCTGCACTTATTAGGGGCGGGAGTAACAGAACAGGTTGACTGCATAATATCTCATTTTTAACATAGTCAGCCCAGGAAAGCAACCACTTCTCTCTCACACACGCACACACACGCATACACGTACGCAGTAACTTAAGTGACTTTACAAGTTCTTTAAATCAAGATACCCTTTCGCTTCTTCCCCTGACACTCACAGTAAGTCTTCTTAGATTTACACAGGCCGGTATCTCCTTTCTGGAAAAAAGAAGACACAGTAGTCCCTCTCCTCAATATAGGGGAGCCAAGAAACACACCTGTAGTGGAGAATGAATATTCTAATGTTTCCGAACCTTTTGGTGAAGGTGAAGGGGGCTTGTTGAAAACATTGCTGTGAGCAGATGGACCCCTGAAACCATCTGCTATGAAGCAACTAAATGTTCAATGATGCATTACGGAATTATTTAGCTCTCAAAGAGCCTGAAAGTAGTTAGTAATGATGGCATCTGTACCGAGAGCAAACAACCTACTTATATATGATCTATTACTTCATAAACTGTTTGGAGACCCTCACTTCTTAAAGAAGCAGCAGCCTTCTTGACTGCAGGTATACATTGTTACTAAAAAACAATAAATTATCATCTTAAAATTAGCATATATTTTCCTCCTTTGAGTTAACTGAACTTTTTGTTGAACCCGTTTTTTCTCATTCCTCAATAGAAGTGTAGATAAGTCTTTTTGATACCACTTAAATCAAAAGGAAATAACGTGTATTTTCATTTCTTCAAATGATATCCCCTGGGTATCTTAACAGCTCAATCAATGTATCATCTTTTTCAAAAAAAAGTCTTTTTAACTATAGAAATGATATGTGTACTTTATGAACAAGTAGATAAGTAAAAATAGAAAAAAAGAAAAGAAGTTACTCCCAAAGACAATATCACCATTAGTATTTTTTTATGTATTTTCTTCAGGTCTTTTCCCCATAGTTGGTTTGAAAACAAACAACTAAATTTAGTTCTATAATCCCTACAAAGTCGATGTATTACAGAAACTTGGTTTTGTAATATATAGCTGGATATTCCCTTTATTCATGGTCCCCTGGAAATACATAAAATTCAAACTACTATATCCATATAACAGAATACTATAAATAAAACATCCCCAACAAAACAGAACAGGCAATTAATAAACACAGCGGCATGGGTAAAACTCAAATGCATTATCTAAGAGAAAGAAGCCAGATCTAAAATACCACATGCAGGGTGGTTGCATCTGTATAACATTCTGGAAAAGACAAAACTGTAGAATAAAGGACAGATCAGTAGTTGTCAGTCATTAAAGATGAGGACAATATTTGAAGCATGGGTTTTCTTTCTTTCTTTCTTTCTTTCTTTCTTTCTTTCTTTCTTTCTTTCTTCCTTTCTTTTTTTTTTTTTAGGAATGATGTTATTATTCTATATTTTGTTTGATATGGGGGCTACACCACTACATGCATTTGCCAAGTGCATAAAACTGCACACCAAAAAGACTAAAGTTCACTTTTTGTACATTAAAATATAAATTTTTGGGCAGCCTGGTTGGCTCTGCGTTTAGCGCTGTCTTCAGCCCAGGGCCTGATCCTGGAGACCTGGGATAGAGTCCCACGTCAGACTCCCTGCATGGAGCCTGTTTCTCCCTCTGCCTATGTCTCTATGCCTCTGTGTGTGTGCGTGTGTGTCATGAATAAATTAAAAAATCTTAAATATATATATATAAATTTTAAAAATATATTAAAAAGAGTCTATAGACCATAGAAATGAGCAGTTCTCAACTTTACCCTTGCTTAAGGAATTGTATTTATTCATTTAATAATTATTTATTGAGTACTACTCTATTCCAGGCACTGGTAAGTCCTGGGGATAGAGCAGTGACCAAAGAAAACCCTTGCACTCAGGAAGCTCATGTTCTAGTGGTGGGAAGCAGTAAGCAAAATAGAGTTAAATTTTATTAGTTCATGGAAAGTGCTATAGAGAAACTTGACGCAGAAAAGACGATAGGGAGGAGGGCATTTCTAAAAGGTAACATTTGAGCAAAGTCTTGAAGAAGATGAGAGAATGAATCCTGTGCTATCTGAGAGAGACCCCTAAAAGGCCCTAAAGTCCTGAGGGAGAAGTGAGCTTGGTGCAATCCAAGAACAAGAGGAGATATGGCTGGCCTGGGGGCCGGAAGGGAGAGCAGTGGGAAATGAGGTCAGAGGAGCAGTGGCAGTGGGTCTATGAGCATTCTACACGAATAAGAGAGCTTGGCTTTACCCTGTGTGAGAAGTGTTAGTGGAGGCTTTCAAGCAAAGCAGTATGATCTTACTTCCACTTAACAAGAATCAGTCTGGCTGCTGTGGGAAAGTAGAGTGTATGGTTCAGATGGGGGGAAAATCAAAGAGGGAAACCAATCCGGAGACAAGTACAATCCACAAAGAGATGAGGGTAGTATGGACCAGGACGGTGGTGGCCGAGCTGGTGAAGACTGGTTGTAACCTAGATATTTCTGGAAGTAAAGGGATTTCATCACAGAACGGATGTAGAATGTGAGAGAAAGAGAAGCCAAGGATGACTCAAGGGTTTGGGGTTGATTATTTGGGAAGATGGATTTCTGTTAACTATAAAGGAAAAAAAGAATAGGCTTGGAAGAGAAAATTATGAGTCAAAATACAAGCTTAGTTTTTAATTTGTTACATTTGAAATGTGGACTTCTGAGTGGGCATATCTGATAGGTAGTTTGATATATGAGTCTGGAGTTCAGGGGCCACATCCAAGGAGGATATAAATTTGAGTGTTGACAGTACATAGATGGTATTTAAAGTCATGGGATCTATTCAAGTAATTTCCCCATGGCTGTATCCGAATGCTCGCACTCTTGCAAAACAGAAAACAGTTTCTAAGCTTCCATACACTACATCCTCCCCACCCCCTTGGAAATCTCAAGAAGAAGCATGAAGTGAGCTTTTTGAAGCATTTAACTGGAAAATGAGAAATCAGCCTTGAAATAATAGCAATGGAAGCTTCTTCTCCTTTCATATCCTGCTGCCCGAGAATTTCCCTTTGTTATGATCCCTGCTATGCATATAATATACCATCTATTAACTGTGTGAAGGGTATTTACACAGCAATGGCTTTTATTGTGAGGTCACCTTAGGAATCTGCTGTGTCTATGATATATATATATATTCCTTCCATATATATATGGAAGGAATTTTTTTATTTCAGACAATTTTTAATTAAAATCATTTTCATTTGGTTATGTATGGAATTATTTAGAAGTAAAACTACAGAGAGAGCCTGAAATATGCATATAAACCAAATTCACAGTGTGCAACTATGTATAAAGATACATTTACACAAATAATACATGTAAAACAGAAAAATTAGCTTATACTTCTCAGTAGTTAACAAGAACTTTTCCTATTTAATTCATTTTTGTAAATTAGATGCTTATCAAAGCTAGTTTTAAAAACTCATTAGTTTTATTTATATTATTCCAAAATAATATTCTGAAAAGAATGTATATTTCTACCATCAAAAACATGGAAGAAGGCTGTCCAAGGCGGTGGCAATGGAGACACTGAACTTACTATTCCCACAGACACACCAAATCCACAGCTAAATACAGAATAATTCTCACTGGGAAAAAAAATTAAAAAGATAGCAGCTTCTATAAGAGGGATAAAGAGCCATATCTAGACTGTAGGAGAAGCAGAAACAGTCTCATCAAAACCCCACCCCCACCCCCATATAATAGGGAAGGATGTCACAGATTCAGAGCCTCTCCCTAAGAAGTGAGGGGTTTGTGTCATCAAGCAACTCAACCCTTGAGACCTGTCCCAGAGCAATGTGGCTTCCCAAATACCAAGCTTTGGAAACCAATTGGCCTTACATCCAGGGGACCTGAGGGCTGTGAGGAATCTGAGATTCCCCTTTTGAGGGGGTTGCATGTAGACTCACTTGTCCCAGGGCCCAGTACAGAGGTAGCAGTTCAAGAAGTGATGAGATTATACATGAAGGAAATTTACTTGCTAATTTTAAAGCATCTGTTGTAGGAGTGATGACTGGTTGGGACTTTCCGGGGATGGAGGGCCTGGTGAGCACCATTTTTGCACTCTCTCTCTCCCTTGGTAGCAGAGAAGCCATGATAGGGACACAACCTTGCTCAAGTGGGCAGGCGAGTGCAGTCCACACAGGGGATACCCTTTGGCTGCCTGCTCTTGGTGGTCAGAGGGACTTGGGTTTGTAGACATGACACTACAACAATCAGAAAGATAGTCTGGCAGAGAAAGACAAATACCATGTGATCTCACCTACGTATGGAATCTAAGAAGCAAAACAAACAAAAGCCAGACTTAGAACTAAGAACAAGGTGGCAGTTCCCAAAAGGGAGGTGGGTGGGTGGGGGGAATGAGTGAAATAAGTGAAGGGGATCAAGAGGTACAAACTTCCGGTTATAAAATACATTAAGTCGCAGAGATGAAAAGTACAGCATGGGGAATATAGTCCATAATATTGTGATAATGGTGTATGGTGACAGGTGGTGACTCATCGCGGTGAGTACTGAGGAATGCATGGAATTGTCACATCACTGTTGTACACCTAAAGCTAGTATGACATTGTCATTTATACTTCAGGGTGTTTTTTTTTTTTTTAAGTGCAAGACAGACCAGTGGATTTTAATATAACAAACTAAGTTTGTTCATGTTTCATTGAAAGTTCATGTTTCAATTAACCTTAAGACACTGCCACTTGTTGAGTTTGGGTGTACAAAAAAGACATCGATAGGCTACCATAGCCAGCACACTGCATAGACCACCCACTGAAAGACGCCCCCCTCTGCCTGTGAGAAAGGCCCACCTCCCTGTCCTACAGCTTCAACCCGAGGGACAGGCTTCAGCTTCACCACACATGTGGGAGCTACAGAGCTGCTCTCAGGGAGCACAGGCGAGGAGTCACCATCTTTGAACCTTCGCTTGGCCTCACCACAGTTTGCTGATACCTCCAGGAAAGGAGCATATACACCCGTCTGAACCCCTGATTTTTGCAACTGTCACCCAGGGGACACCTCCAGATCTCCTGGTCTGGAAATGAACAGCGTCTACAACTGTGGTCCCACAGGACTGTATCTATTTGCACACCCTGAGAGTTGCTTCCTGATGATCTTGCTTCCAACCAGCCTGAAACTAGATGCTATCAAAATCACTCCCTTTGGGACACTGGCAGGTCTTGGCACACCCTCGATGACCGGGACCTATCAAGAAAAAATCAGAAACCCATAGATACAGAGAACAGAGTGGTGGCTATCACAGGGGAAAGGGGTTGAGCTGTGTGTGAAATGAGTGAAGAGGGGCAATTGTCTGGTGATGAATAATAACTAGACTTCCTAGGGTGATCGCTTTGTAGTGTATTCAAATATTAAATCATTCTGTACACCTGAAACTAATATACCGTTACATCCAGATTCTACCTCAATAAAAAATAATGAAAAACGTGGAAATTGTTCTTTATTGAATTAATGATTTTTATTTCTGCTTCTCCTGAGCTTTCCAAATCAAAATGACACTTTTTTTTTTTTTTTACATAATTTGAAAGCACTATCTTTTACTGAGATATACCTGAGAAAGTTTTCTCTGATAAAAGATCATCTGAATTCAAACACTCAAGGTTTTTCCAAGTTGGGAGCCAATAGTTCTCAATGGATTAACCAATCAAATGTTTATCAAGCAACGTTTGACACTTCTGACACCCAGTTGCCCTGCGTTGCACGTCTTGCTTTTAGAAATCTTTGTGACCAAACACGAGACCTCTGCATTCCCAAATGCAATAAACTTCTCAGACATTGCAGAACTGGTCCTTAATTTTGATTTTATTATTTTGATTAACACATTAGATAAAAGCATTTTAACATAACAAAACATTCTTCTGTATCTCAGAACTCCACAATCCACCCTCTTCGTTTTATTATAAATGAAGAACTTCTAAAACTCAATTCTTCACTTCAAACTACAAATTGTAATATAATGAAGCTGTGATATAATGAAATATAATGTGATGAAATTGGAAAGCAATAGAAGAGCTAAAAATACTAAAACATACAACTAGCCTTCTCCCACTGCCCTCAGAATTAAGCCAAGAAAATATTTTCTAAAGGTATAAGCATCCCTTGCCCCGGCCCCCCATTTGTGGGGTGGGTCTGTTTTATGTTGTTTTTGTTTGGTGTCGCACTGCTCCGGAAACAAAGTTCCTGAAATAGAGGTGATAAATCTGAAGGGAAATCCACGCGTGAAGCCTCAAACAGGTTCCCCAAACCCACAGAGGTGAAACACAGCTCTCCCCATCTCCCCACCACGCGCGCCAACAGGCTCCACGTCACCTGTCAATCCATCACTAGTCAATCAAGAGAAAAGTCACAATCAGCAGCTTAATGACAGCCAGATGGCACCTGCCTTTCATGAACTGTGTTCCGAAGTCAGAGTCTGCCTGGGACTAGGCTCCGTGTTCTATCCCCAGGTAATAATGAGGTGTTTTTGTATTCAGACTAAGCTGCGATGGCTCACACCTCTGACAGGACCCCCTAGCCCACACCCTCCAGGAAGAGTGGAAGATTCTTGGCATCCGTTGATTTGACATAAACAGAGTGGTCTCTGATCATTAAAACAAGCGACCTCCCCTCGGTCTTTCCAACCTGATTTCAGAATGAGAGGGTGTTAATTGACCCTGCAAAAGTGGTAGGCAAATGTGAGGGTAAATAGCCAGCCTGCGCTTCCAACAGCTGAGTAAGAAGCAGTGCTGACATTTAAATACGGACTGAAGTGCTCTTCCTCACGCTCGGGTTTACCAGAGCCTTCAACCTTGACCTGAAGGGAACACCTTTTCTGGAAGTGACAGGTAATTTAGCCTTCTTGCTAAGTTCTGGGGCTCTCTGGTGGTGAATTATGTATGGTGCTTCTATGATACAGACACCTGTCCACTGAGAGCCAAACCAAAGCTGATAGATTCCTCTTAAAGACCTTAGATTAGATATAAACTACCTTTTTCCCCCTAGAAAAGTCGTCATGATGCCAATCACTCCCCTTTCCTTCCCTCCTATGATTTCAGGGATCTGAGTGAGGCCTAAAACAAACCGAGCAATGTTTGCTTTTATGAAATGATGCTTTGGGTAGCACTTGGCTTTCTCTCTTTCTCTTTCTTTTTTTTTTTTTTTGGTTTTTTTTTTTTCCATTTTTTCCTAAACAGTCAAAAAGCCTTTTATGTTTGAGCACCAAACTTGTGAATTGTGAATTACCAGCGTTTGTCCTCCCACCTTCACGCTCTGTCTTAAAATAATTCACTGTACTGCAGAAATAAGTGCATTACATTAATTATATCGGAGTTTCCAGCAAGGTTGCCAACCGGCTCAAAAGCAGCTTTTGGACTAAACCAAGCAAAATTACATCACGTTACACGCACACTCCTGGTGTACGTTGCAATTTCAGACAAGGCAATCAAGTGTTTGGGATCTGGAAAATAGGAAAAGGGTGATGTCAGTGGCAGGGCTAGAATCCTGGAGGGTGTAGAGAGGGGCTGGTTAAACAGACATTGATGAAATGGTTTAAATGTCTCATTTATGAAATGGTTTAAAGCTCATTGTGGGTGGGGGGAAGGTAGAAGGGGTCAAGGAGCACTGTTTTGGAAGTGACGGCTTCATGTTCTCCAGATGTGGTTCTCCAATATAAACTTCATATTTACACTTCGCTCCGATGGTCCTGGGGAGGTCTCCCTCCTGGCTCCAGACTCTGGCCAGGCCTTAATCTGGACTCCACGGAACCACCTCAAGTGCCACAGGAATGGTTCAGGAAATCTGGTGTCCTGGGGAAGGCCCTTTGAAATGGTATTTCTGTTGCTCACCATTTATAATACTGATGTATTATAATACTGATGGCAAAATAGTATTTTGAGTGCAATCCCACGCAGGAACAAAGCTCTTTCTGACACCTGATTTGAGGCTGGGAATTTGGTTAGAGCACTTTCCATGAAGTACTCAGCCCAGCACTAACCTTTACTATTGGTTTTTACCGACATCACCCCCACCCCGGCCCCCCAGCCTCAGGAATTGGAAAGAGGGCCTGCCTTCTTCTGTAACGGTTATAGCTTTCCCACTTCCTGCCCCAGAGAGCCCAGGAAGGAAAATATGGTCATCTTATGACTCAAGGGCAGGCAGGTCCATATCCATTAAAGATGGGATGTAAATGGGGGAAAATCTCCTGAGATGATCCCCTCCCACAGCCACCGTCCTCCAGAGTGCAGACAGAGAATCTCATTAGGAACCTAATACAATAAAGACATGTAGATCTTAAGGGTGGGGGTGGAGTGCAAATCAAATTAGCTTCATTACTTTATTCTGCACCTCACAGCGCTTCTGCCAGTGGACAATTGCATTAGATCAGTGAGGAGATCAAAAGGCAAAATACTCCCTGGAAATTCATTGTCTGAAGCAAGACCAGGGGCGGAAGAGAACTGCGGGGAGGAGGCAGGAGGAAATTGTGTTGACCCAAGACATAAATGGAGTACATCTCCCCACACTCATGCTGGGCCTTGTTCTTTGCTTTTCCAACTCCCAGGTCAGCGTCTGGTTTTACGTTGGCCATGGGAGCTGGAGCAGAGAGGCCTAAAGGGAGAAGCCAGGAAACAAAGCTCCTACCTCTAACTTGGCTATTGAGCCATTTGGGCTTTGAGGGTTTTGCTCTTCCACTCTTTAGGTTTCAGAAGGCCCTTAGAATAATTTAAGTAAATACACAAAGCCATTGCTGAGATGTCTCTAGACTTCTTGCCGATAACTGAAATATAGTGGGAGAAATGCTCAAGAAGGAAATGTAAACTTTGGTCAAAAGTAGGTGGGGTGTGTATCCTTATAAGAGAGAAACTGCAACCAGAGGCATTGCGGTTTTGGCAAATTTAACTGTGGATAAGTATGGCAGCAAAATGAGCTTCACCATAATTCAGTACATACTACATCAACTTAACAAAATAGTTAATCGAGGCACTAAGAGTTGGAGGTGGACAGAAGGGAATGACATGCACCTGAAAGTAAGGAAATGCTCAGACAATATCAAAATAATGGGTGTACCAAGGGGGTACAGGAGCCAACTGAGAGAGATCCCAGTAGTCCGAATTGCCACAAATTGAAGAACAAAATAAAGCACCACTGGAACCCAACGTATAAAATAATAAATATCTAGATATCCATGAGTCCACATTGATATTAATTAATAAATGGGGGAGAAGCGACAAATATCCTCTGAATTCCCAATAGTTTATGCTGATACTCCGTCCTCAAGGAAGTGGAACATAAACTCCCCACTTCGTTAGGTATAAGCTGCATAGAGTGACTTCCAAAGAGGGCAGTAAGGAAAGTACGGGGAAAAGAGACTAATTTCATGATGGAAAAACCTGACAAACACTCCCTCAGCTAGTTGATCTAGGTCAACATTAAGAGTGATGTCATGTTGACAGTATGTACCCTTGATACAATGTGATGGAAATGGCACTTTACCTCTGTGACCATCCTCCTAAAAATCCATAGCCCCCGTTGAACCATGAGAGAAACTTCAGACAAATTCCAGCTGATGGGCATCCTGTGAGGTACCTGGCCTGTACTCCTCAAAACTGTCAACAAAGGTCAACCAAAACAAAGGCAAAAACAAAGACACTCTGAGAAACTGTCACAGCCAAAAGGAACCTAAGGACTCATGATGACTAAATGAAATACGGTATTCTAGGAAGGAGTCTGGAAGAGAAAAAAGAAAACATTAGTTAAAACTAAGGAAACCTGCATCAAGTGTGGATTTCAGTTAATAATAATGTAAATATTAGTCCATTATTTGTGACAAATGAGCCGTTCTAATGTAATATATTAATAAAGGGAGAAGCTGTGTGTTTGGGTAGATGTGCGCTTTCAGGCACGATCTCCTCAATTTTTCTGTAAATCTAAAACTATTCTAAAAAAATAAAGTCTATTTTTAAAAGTGAATAACATGACTCTGCTCTGAGAGAACGTTCAATCAAGTGGGAAATATTCCAGAGACCTCTATAATAAATTCCTTTCAAGTAGGGTTGGTGCTCATCAGAAAATCAAACCATCAGAGTATTGCCAAACTGAACTTACAGAATCTAATTTTAATATTTAAAAAAATTAGTGAATAGTTACTATTGACATCATCTAAAACTACCTTATTGTTGATTCTATAATTGCAGAAGAAAGGTTGTAAGAAATCCACTAGGAGGTTTTGTTTTCTGTTTTTTTTGCTGAGAAGTAGGTCTCATTTCACTGTGTAATTATTAATTAAACACTCCACACAAACCAATAAGTGGCATATAATACTATCCAGTGGTCATCTGGATTTCTCTCTCACCCTCTTTTGTCTCTCACACGCACATAAACACTCTATCCCCAACCCCTTCACCCAACTCTCTGAAGATAATTGTAGTTGATCTAAAAACCTCTTGGGTCAAAGGCCCTTCTGGAATTCCATGCAATGGAATGCATCTACCAATCAATAGATACATATTAACAATCAATTTTGCACAGCTGCTAAGGGCAATACAAAGGAGAATAGAGCATAACAAAAAAAAAAAAGTTAAAGACAAAGCAGAAATTGCAACATTTGTGTAGTTAATCTCCAAATAACTAGTATAAGCAGAAAATCTACTTCTAATGACTGTAAAGCAAAGTTTTACAGAAAAAGATGAACTTGAGCCAGGTCTTGGAAGAGTGTAGGATTTGAGTAGGGTAGGAAATTGGGAACTCAGGAAAAGAATGCCATGGAAGTGTGGAAAAAGGATACCATGAGAAACAATGAGTATTATGATTTCGAAAGTGTGGAGGTTCTAACGGCAAGAATGGGCCATTAGAGCTCGTTGGAAAGACTATGGAGGCCACCAAAAAGCTTTGATGATTTTATAGGTCATGGGGATTATAAACTGGGGAGCTGTCAATGAGCGGCACAGTATCATGAAGAGTTATTTGGTTGGGGAGCACCTGGGTAACACAGTCAGTGAAGTGTCTGACTCTTAGTTTTGGCTCAGGTCATGATCTTATGGTCATAAGGTCAAGCCAGGCTTCAGGCTCCATGCTCAGTTGAGTCTACTTGAGATTCTTTCCTGCTCTGCTCCTCCCCATCCCGCCCCCCTTACCCAAATAAATAAATAAATAAATAAATAAATAAAATCTTTTTTAAAGAAAAGAATTCTCAGGGGGCCTGGGTGACTCAGTTGTTTAAGTGTCTATTCAGTTTGGATCATAATCTCAGGGTCCTGGGATCGAGCCCTGCAACAGGAAGTCTGCTTGTCTCTCTGCTCCTCCTCCACTCATACTGTTTGTCTGTCTCTCAAATAAATACAATCTTTTTTTTTTTTTAACTCTTTGGTTGGGTCATGCATGAGTCATGCACAGAGTATGACAATTTTGTTTCTTATAGGACAAATTGTCTCATGAATACATATATACATGGTTATTCATATGTAGTCTGACCTTAGATACCCTCCATGATTTGAGTGATCAGACTTCAGAAATTCTGTATAATACGTATACTATGACATCTACCTAGCTAGCCAGTCCAGAATTAGCAGTTTGACATACAGGGTGTCCCTAGAGTGTGCAGGACCTGGGACAAATATTTTTATGAGACTCCAGCTTATATTAACAATTTGATTAAAAGATTCATAAGCCCATGTGAGATACAGGTGAAGATTTAGAATAACCAGTAGGATTTAGAATAAGGTGTAGTTGTCATGACCAGAAAAAGGAGCTGGTTTCTTGATCACATTGAGTCAGAGGTTTACTTATCTCTGGACTTCTGCTTTAGGTGAACTACTACTGGATCCTTTTTTATTCTTAAGCCAGTTTGAGATGTATTTTTTTTAATTACGTAAAATGGTGGAGACCTTAATAGACAAAACCAGACTTAGCTGGAGTTCTCATCCTAGGGAAAACAGCAGTAACCAGAAGGATGGGCAGCCTGCAAAAACTCTGAAAACTGGTTAGAAGCCTCTGAGGGCCTTTCATAATTATTCTGACATGGCTAGAAGGAAATGAGTCTTTCTATCCTTGTACATTCATGAAAGCGCCATCGATCTTCATTAATTACATTCTTCCTGTGTTATGTTTATCTTTCCTGACTCTCCTTATACCCATTGACCGTATCATATTTGGGGATTTGATGAAAGTTTCCCTTTTCTGTTTCTCATATTGCCCCAATTTATTTGTATTCTTTGTCCAAAGAGATGATAAGCCTCTTGTTATGAAGGCAACTTTCAAGGCAGGTCCTCGATGACCCCTCTCCTTTTATTCACAACCTTGTGGGATCCTCTCCCCTTGAGTGTAGGCTGGCCTTGGGGACTTGCTTCTACCAAACAGAATACAGCAAAAGTGATAGAATGTCACTTCTGTCATTGGGGTATACAACCTTGTGAGTCCGGTCTTGCTGGACTGTTGCTCTACAAAGGGAGAATATCCAAAGTTGCAAAATAGATATGAAAAGAAGCATTTAAACAATACCACGTGCTGACGTCTAAACCATAATAAAATATTACTGGCAAGGCTATCTGTTTGACTCTCCTTCGGTTATCTTTTCATCTGCAAGTGAAAAGATCATCTCTGTAGCACAAGGCTGTATCTACCTATTATCATTCCTTAAGATGGTCCCTTAGGGACTGGCTGAATGAAAAGTGTGCTTTTCCTAATGTCTCCTCTGTCTTCTTTGTTAGTTTGCATCCCCCCCCAACCCCATCTCATCCCCCTCCCTGCTCCCTACCCCCTCCCAAAGCATGTGTGTCACTCTGTTCCTGCATTTGGCTGGCTCTTAACTTCTGAACTGAACTTCTAAGAGAGTTTAAAGGGGAGATGAACCGACAAGGAGATTTGCTTGTCTCAAAGCTCGGCTGTGCCTGCCTTTAATTAAAAATGGTATTGATTTTTCTCTGCTCTAATGATAGGCACTAGTCTGCCCTCCCAATGTTAGTCACTGACAGTTTAAGTATGAAACAAAGGGCATTTATTCAGCACTTAATGCAAAATTATGACTGATTAAAAAGTGATTTATCATAAGAACTACATCTGTATAGGCTTTGGGGTTTGTTTTTGTTTCGAATAATTCTCACTCTCACCAGAGTTTGGAAGGGATAGCTGGATGATTGAAACAATTCTCTCCTTCTTTCATTCAGTTCTTCTTCCTTGGCTTCAGCACAAAATTTAGAGCCAAAATTTCTACTGAATTCAGGAGCAAAAAACATGGGAAGGGAAAGAATTCCAGAAGTCAGACTTGTAGCACAGCCCAGATATCAACTGCTAAGTTATCAAGTTGCCTTCAGGCAGCAAAACAGTCAGAACTTTTCCAGGACTACATTCTGACATCTGCCCCTCTCTTTTCCTATTTCGCATACTGTTTGACACTGTGGAATTGACCCAACATCCTAGATGAGAAAAATAAAACAAACAAACAAAAAGTGTTAGAAACTTGAAAGGAAGACATGAGAACAAGGGAAGGATTATGCCCACATAACGCAATCAACCTTCATTAAACCTTTGTAAATTCACCTCTTGTTAGCCATGCATCAGCCAGTGTACCCCCTTCCCAGGAGCAATGGGGGCAGTGAATCTTTTTGGGGTTAAGAATATAAGTTCTGGAGCCAAATCCTCAAGGTTCAAGTCTCATTTCTCCCATGTATTAGATACATGGCTTTGAGCATATTATTTCACCTTTCAATGCCTCAGCTTATTCACCTGCAAAATGGGGTGAAGAGTATCACTATCATGTGGGGTTCATGGGAGTATTATAAAGTGGGAGTGTTAAACAAAACAATTAGAATGGTGTCTGATGCATAAGAAATACCCCCAAAACATTATTGAATTTCATTAGCTATAACACGCTATGAACAAGATATACCTTGATTTCAGAGATGTTAAGATATGAAAAAAATTTTAGAATTGATCAAATACTATACGTAGTTATTGCTGATCATGCCTGCTTATTTCCAACTGTGAACTCTAATCCAAGAGTTAAAAGATAAGTAATTGATGCTGTCAACTTTCATAAATATTCAAATGAAGATAGTTAAGACTAGGTACATTCCACAGTCATGTCTGCTACCTCATGTCATGCTCAGGTGGTATACAGTAGTACAGACTCCTGGATTTTGGTATTAGAAAGACCAGAGGCCCCCACCAGCTCTGATCAAGTTACTTCCCATTGTAAGTCTCTCTGGAGTGATGCCCACGTCATAGTGTCTAAATAAACCCTGAAACAAACAAGCTTGGCATAATGCTCAAAAAGCAGGGGCAAAGACAAAAATTTGGGAAGAAATTTTTTTTGGAAAAAATGAAATTTTTTAAAGTCTCAACATAATCAATGCGGGGAACATAATTTTACTCAACTATACTACACTCCCTTTACGGTTCAGAATTTTTAAAACCTTCCACAAAGTGGCATAATGGAAGATGAAGTGGGGAGCACCCCAATCTCCTCAGGATATGGGGCTTCAATGGGTTAACTCATTTCTGTATCAGTGGTGTAATAAAGAGAAATCAAGAGTAATAAAGATAAAATGTATAGCAGCTACAACATAGGGAGTGGTATATGGCTCATTGTTTTCCTCTATGCTGCCCTTATTTTGCAGTGAAAGCAGGAATGAAAACAAGTCAATGACTTGCTAAATATCCTAGGGTTTATTAGCAGCAGAGCCTCTGGGAAAGCCCATGTCTTAAAAATATCAAGTGTTCTTTCCACTAAGGCACAGAGAGGTGATAACCTATGTTTTTAGCATTAATGGTAAATGACCACAAGCACAATATGTGACATAAATTATTAATTTAGAGACCAAGTCCCAGTTACAGATAAATTCCTTGGATGGTGTTTTCCAAAGTAACATTATATGTGTGTTTCCAAAAGATAATGAAATATCTATCTATGTCTGTGGTTGTTGGGAGAAAATCCCCAAGAAATTAAGGGAAGAATGATAAGTTCAACAGATGTCCTACTAAAGAGTTCCCTAAAAGAAGAAAGCATGCATAGGAGACAAAATGATGGAAAGTAAAGAAAAGGCGGGGGGGGGGGGGAGGTCCAAGTTTGAGAAGACATCAGAAACAGTGAGCACAAAGCCTAGAGATCACTAAGTGAAAAAACAGAATAAGGAAGAGAAAGAAAAAAAGAAGTCAAGAAAATAGAAGGCAACGCAGGGACAAAACAAGTGGAGAAAATTCATTCCTTTATTTAGAGATCTTTATTGTGTACCTACTATGTGCTAGAGTGTGTTTTATGTATTTTGAATTTGTCACTTAACAAAATAGATAAAGATCCCTATCCTCATGTAGCTTACATTATGGCAGGGAGATACAGGCAATAAAAAAATAAGTATAAGATATAGATTAAGCAGATCTGGTTAGTGCAACAAGTATTAAATATGATGTGCAGGAAGGCTTTTCAGGGTAACATTTGGACACATGCTCAAAGGATATAAGGATATTAGTTAAGCATACAACTGAGCAAAGAGCATTCCAGGAGAGGAAATACATCCAGGGAAGGAGCATACCTGGCATGATGGGGGAACAGCAGTAAGGCCAGTGTGGCTAGAACAGAGTGAGCAAAGAGGACAGAAGTAGGGGTTAATGTCAGAGACCATGGAAGCCTGGATCATATAAGACCTATAGACCATTGAGTAAGGACTATGGATTTTACTCTATTTTGAAGAATATGATCAGACTTAAATTTTGAAAGAATTACTCTGGTTAATATGTAGGGGAGCAATGGAGGAAGTAGGACCAGTTAGGAAGTTGTGGCACTAATGGACAGAAACAAGAAGTTAACTTGACCTTATTTTAGTGGTGGATCTTATTTTAGTGGATTTTAGTGGTGGAGCCAGTGAGAAGTGGTCAGATTCTAAATACATTTTGAGGCTAGAGCCAATAGGATTTTCTCAGAGGTTAGATGGGATGAACAAAGAAAGAAATCAATGATGATCTCAAGAGTTTGGCCTGAGTATTAGTATTATGAAACTGCCATAAATTGAGATGGGAAATTTTGTCTGTGGGCAAGAGAGACTCTCAAAGTTTTAGTTTAGAACTGAAGTTTGAGATCCAAAGACTCAAGTTCGTCATTCAAAAGAAGATTGTTGATTAGGCCACTGGATACTCAAGCCTTGAATTTGGAGGTATATCTGGACTAGATGCAAATTTGGGAGGCATCAGCATTTACATAGTACTGAAAGCTATGAGACTGCAGGAGAATGCCAAATGAAGACAGAACACAGTGAAAAGGACCAAGAGCTCCATATTGGTCCTCCTGGGTCACTGTAACAAAATACCACCCGACACACACTTATTTCTCATTGTTTTGGAGACCTGGAAGTCCCAAATCAACGTGCTGGCTCATTTGGTTTTTTTTTTTTTTTTTTTTTTTACAGATCTTATTTTATTTATTTATTTATTTGTTTGTTTATTTAAGAGCGAGAGAGTCCCAAGTAAACTTTTCACTAAATACAGAGCCCAACAGGGGGTCAATCTCATGACCCTGAGATCATGACCTGAGCAGAAACCAAGAGCCGGTCTGAACCACCCAGGGGCCCCTATTCGGTTTCTAATGAGAACTTAGTTCGGAAAGGAAGATGATAACTCAGAAAATTTTAGAAATAAAAGAAATGATCATTTCAATATAAAGATTAGAAGGAATACAAGAGCAAATAAATGCAACAGACAATACCTTGAGAAAAATAGAAAATGAGAAAGAATAAAATTCTACAAAAAAATATTTTTTAAGCAAAATGATTTGAAAAGAGGGTGATAGCTATGGAAAATAAGCAGTGATGTTCCAAAATATATATATCATAGGAATTCCAGAAGAAGAAAACCATATCAATGGAACAGGATCAATGTTAGAAATATTATCTCAAGGAAACTTTCTTGAAAGGCTTAATATGGATATTGAAAGGGGACACTAAACTTAGGAAAACAGAACCAGAATGACCAACACTGAGATATTGTAATAAAATTACTGAACATTAAATTAATTAAAAAAGAAAACTTTGTCCATGCAAACAAAAGACCAGGAGGAAATGGATATAGTTTTGTTACTAAGTCTCTCCACATGAAAGCTTTATTCTAGGTGGACAATAGTATAATATTTAAGTTACTCAAAGCAAAATATGTAAGCCAAGAATTTTATATCCAGCTAAATTTACTTTCAAAAATGAAGGCTACAAACTATAATGTATATGGAAAGACTTCAGGATATTTCTGATGTTAAATAAGCCTCAAATAACCAAAACAATAAAGACATCAGTGTGAAGATAGTTATATAGTTTCCTATGGAAACCAGATTAAATAATAGTTTTAAAGGAGATATTATAAAACATAAATGATTTTATTCTAATAATACCAGCACTACATTACATACCTACACAAATACAGGCAGAGCTCAACTTCTGTTTTTGGACATGATAGAGTGACTGTGGTCTGAATTTATCTGAATTTACTTTATCTCTGAATTACTAGAAAGTAGTGGCAGGGATCTCACTCCTAGGGAAACCAGGGAAGTGACCCCATCTATTCTTCTTGCCACTAGAGACTCGTAGCTGAAACTCTGGATTAAATAGAAAAATGATATTTATTAGAAGTACAGTCCTTTTATATGGAATGCTGTGTACATGATGTCCTCAATTTAGGACTGTTTGTGGTAAACAAGCCAAAATATAACCTAATCATAATGAAGCATGGCTCCCTGGAGAATGTCACGTAGGCTATAGAAATTTAAGACATAAAATGGGATATTCCATAGCCTAGTGATACTACATTGTGTAAGATGACTCACTGAGTTCACTTAGGGACCTCAGCTATCATAGGGGTCCAGAAAGCATGTATTCAATGTAGGAAGGAAGTACCTGGGGAATTGTGAGTTTTCATAGTCCTCTCCCTGCTTTGCTTGTGTCTCTTGATTGCTCATATCCTTGAAAGTATTAGTAAAGCTTGATTGTGTGAGCTGGTTCGCTCAGTGTGTTAGTTCAGTTGCCAAGTGGGGTCTGTGCCAGGTATGCAAGTTTGGGTTACATTAAAAAAAAAGATCAGTGTGATTCATTATAAAGTAGAGTAAGAGTGACAGATATAAACACAATGCCATCTCATAACTCAGGAGTCATATATTCTATAAATATTTATTCAGTACCTCCTATCTGGGTACAGCAGTGGGATAAGCACTACACACACCAGCACCACCATCACCACCACCATCACCACTACCACCACCAACAACAAAGCCCCTGTTCTCGCGGAACTTAAGTTCTATTCATCTGAATTTTTTGGATCTATGCAAAAATTCAAACAAAGATATTTCTCAGGCATTTCAATGCATCAAATGATAGCTGTATACATCTAGCTATATAAACGATTGAAATCTCACCAATATGTGTCTAGTGTGAGGGCATGAGGAATTCTGACTTCTTAAGATTTCCTGAGTGGACTGCTTGGGTGACTCAGTTGGTTAAGCGTCTGCCTTTGGCTCAGGTCATGATCTTAGGGTCCTGGGATTGAGCCCCGTGTCAGGCTCCCTGTCCAGTGGGGCGTCTGCTTCTCCCTCTGCCCCTCATTCCACTTGTGCTTTCTCTCTCAAATAAATAAATAAAATGTTAAAAAAAAAAAAAAAAAGAAGAAGAAGGATATTAGAGATAGGGTCTCAGCCCTGCTGGACAGCCTATAGTCTACCAAGGAAGATTGGCTTTGGTGTGGTAGGGCATCTTAATGGAAAAGAGTTTTTAACAGACTCAGAATGGTCCAGTGGTTGAGAGAGGGCTTCCTTGAGATTATATTTATGTTGAGATTGAAAAACGAGCTGAAAAAAGGGGAGAGGACATTTGGCAAATACTATCAGTTGGCCGACCCAACTACAATTTCTAACCTTTTCATCTTGCCTGCCTCTACCATATAACCATTAAAAATTTCTCTCAGGCCTCTTTCCAGCTGGGGTTGCCATGCAGCAGGGTTCTAGCTGCAGAGACAGGGAGAGAAATCCCTGAGAAGGATTTCCCTTCCTTAATGAAAAAATAAAGCCTTGAAATGAGAAAGCTTTTTCTGTCCTTCCAACCTTTTCCCTTTGTTCTGTTTTTTTTGTTTTGTTTTGTTTTGTTTCAGTTAACCTCTCTTTCCTACCTCTCTGGTACATAGGCTTGACGCCCCAGGTACAATAGCCATTTTGCCTCAATGGGGTGATAAGCGTGAGACAAAACAAACAAACAGACAAAAAGGCAAATGAGAAAGTATGGCAGTGGCCCCTGAAGCGTTGTGGTGTAGTTTTCTCAAACTTGGACTTCTTTGACAATTGGTGCAGATGTTTTGCTTGTGGAAAAAATAAGCCCTGTCTTCAGGCTAATGTTATTTGGATTTTCAGTTGTTTACAGCTAAGTGATACAGGAAGGGAGAGGTGATTTGAGTAGTGAAGGTAGGGCTTAATAGTGCTAGATCTGATAGGATATTTTAAGGATTGTATCAGTCAGGATTCAATCAGAGGAGAACTGTGTGTGTGTGTATGCACATGTAGGCATGCTTGCATGTATGTACACATACACATATGTACATATACATGTACATATCCACACACATTGTTTGATTACTTACACAACTGTGAGGAATGACTAAGTCTAAGGTCTAGAAAGCAAGCAGTCAGGAAGAGAAGATCATGAGTAGCTGGAACCCCACAGGGATGAGCTGTTTGGAATCTCTCTAAACTTGCTTTTAAGAGCATCATCTGATTAGGCCGGGTCCATCAAGGACAATCTTTTGGTTGATTTAAATTTAATTTATTAGGAACTTTAATTCCATCTGAAAAATCCTTTCACAATAGCACCTAGATGACTGGAGACTGAGTTCAAACTCCTGATTTGAAACAACAAAAGCCATCACATGGACTTTATTACTAGGCCAATGGGAAGCCTTTGGGTTTTAAGCAGAAAAGTAGCATGATCACATTTGCAATCACCATGGTTAAAGTGTAAAAGGTGGATTGGAAGTGGGATAAGTTTGGCGAGTAGAAAAATTATGTAGGAAGTCACTACAAGAACCTGGGAGTGAGATTATGAAGACTTGAACAAATATGGTGAGCATGAGGATAGAAATAAAAAGAGAAACTTGAGAGTCAGTTAGGACTGGACATGGTGAGTAGCTGAATATGAGGGAGAGAGAAGAATTGAAATAAACTTTGGCTTTCTGATGTGCGAAAGGGATTGTTCACACTTACTGGGACCTACAGGGATGGAGAGAAAATTATGTGATTTACTATGACATTGATAAAGAGGAGTGAATTTAGAGGGAAAGATTATAATTTCCGTTTTGGCCATGGTACCTGTGAGGAGCCAACAGGATCTATTCGTGGATTTGTGAAGAGGCAGTTTAATGGTGAGGGTGTGTTGGTCTCGGTCTCAAGAGAGCTGTGTAGACTGGAGACATCAATATAGCACTTGTTGGCCACAGGTAGTGGAAATCATGAAAATGGACTAATGGGTCTGGAGAGAAAACTAGAGTGAGAAGAGGAAGAGTCCAAGGATGGAGCCCCAAGTACATCCAGTATTTCACCATGGGGTGGCAGAGGATCTGGGAGGAGACAATGAGAATAATCTTGAAGAGAGGTGAGGACACATTTGTGATTGTAAACACTGAGATGGCCTAGGAACATGGAAGCATCTGCAACAGTCCTTGGTGAATAAAGTTTCCTTGGGAGGGTAGAATGTGTCTGTGGGTATGGAGGAGGAGAAGGGTCCACGTCTTATCATGAGGCTCAGCTTTAGAGTCCCGTGGCTTATCCCAACTTATCCCAACTTATCCCAACTCTGTAACCTCAGCTACATCAGTATCTCTGAGTCTAGGTTTCCTCATCCATTAAATGAGGCCACCTCATACCACTTGAGGTGAAGATTAAATAGTGTGTTTCACATGGAACATAAACAATACCCACAAAATAATTTTTAAAAGGCTGATTCTCAGGGCACCTGGGAGGTGCAGTTGGTTGCATCAGACTCTTGGTTTTGGCTCAGGTCATGATCTCAGGGTCTTGAGACTGAGCCCTTCAGTCAGTGAGAGTCTGTTTGAAATTCTCTCTCTCTCCCTGTCCCTCTGCCCCTCCTGCTCAAAGTCTCTCTTTCTTTCTCTCTTCTAATAAAGAAATCTTAAAAAAAAAAAAGACTGATTCTATCGTGTACCCAAACATACATTATTCTACAACATTTTACAAATATTTTTTAATGCACATACTATGCAGGGTAAATTCCAAGTATGTTACATGTATTAATTCCTCTAATTCTCACACAACCCTCTGAAGCAGTCTCTCCTGTTCCATGTCTAAGTGACTTGGGAAGAAGTTTGGAGCAGGATAAAGGGAACCGCTAATGCCAGGTTTCAGGCTAAGGGTGGTGTGTTACATGAAACAGGGCAGTCAGAGTAGGCTTGCTAAAGTCTACACATGGACAGAACTTGAGTGAAGGAGCCAAAGGAAGAGTGAGGGGTCCCTTTGGCCAGAGTGAGGTGAGCAATCGAGAGAACCACAGAGACGCGTCTAGAGAGGTAGCAGGTGTCCTGCGGGGGTCAGGTCTTAGAGGCCATTGGAGGACCCGAGCTTTATGATGGGTGAAATGGGAGCCACTGGGGAGTTTTCACAGAAGGACATCTTTTGATTCACATACTGAAAGGATAACTCTGTCGGTCTGATAAAAGACTGTTGTAATGGGAGCGCGCTGGCAGCTCGATCAGTTGGAAGGCCATTGCAGACACCTGGCCAGAGATCACCTGGTGCTTGAGCCAAGGAAGTAGTGTAGAGGTGGTGGTAAGAGTTTGGATATAGTTTGGAAATAGAGCTAATAGGAATTTCTGATTGGACGAAGACTAAGAGACAGAAGAGTTGAGGATGAGCAATTAGAAGAAAAGAATCGATGTGAATTAGAATGGGCAAGAATATTAGTGGAGCAGATTTTTGTGTAAAAGTTTAAAAAATTAGGTTGGGACATGACAAGTTCACCATGAACCACTACCGCTATACAGTCTATCATATTGTTTCCTCTTGGGTCTTTTTTTTTTTCTTTTTAAGGAGACATACCTCCAATATTTATTCACATGAAAATAATATCTGACAACTACTTGCAGACCATTTCTACAAAGGTAGACGTAATCCTATGTTTTGGTTAATTTGGGAAAAAAAAAGTTTGCTTTAATAAAAATCATGTTCTTTTACTCTAACACATCTTTTTACTAGAGACTTCTTCCAAAGTTCCTTGATGGAAGATGGCTAGGATAAGGCTCAGTCTGGATGAAGCAGAGGTTGGGGACTTCCTACCGAACTCAGCAAGGCTCTGGTAGTCAGGGCTTGGGTTCCCAGGAGCTGTTTCCAGCCTCCTCTTCTCAATCCCTCCCCATCTTCCCCTCTTCCATCTCTCACCATTAAGCATCCTTGAACTCCATGTCTACACAGCAGATGAAGCTCTGCCCTCATCTACAAACTGGAGTTCCACAAGGTTTGCTGGTTAGAGACTGACGCTTGGCCCCAGCAGGATGTGGAGGAGGACAAGGTGACTGCTCTGGAGTGAGGGGACAGAGGAGCTTCCTTCCTTTTCAGTGAATACCCATAAGCGAAACACCCATTTTTCCTATTTTTATTTTATTAAAAAGAGAATATTCTTTTATTCGGAAGCCTCTGCCCTCCCCCTGTTTGACCCAGATGCATTCACCAGTACTGCTTGTCTCAGGCCAGAGCTTGGCTCGCATTACAAAAGTCACCAGTTTGCTGAAAATAGCTTCCTCTTACTGAATCCTGTGGTCCTTGTGTTTTTGTTTAGTTCCGGTTTAATCCTGATAGAAGGAGAGGATTTTCCACTTAATCCTGCTCTTCATAATTAGAAGAATAAAATGGGCTGAATGATTACAAAAGACTAAATTAAAACAATCCTCATACATCCATCAAGGCATTTGGATATTAATTACAGACACTAGAATAAAATAAGCACTGGAGAATGGCTGGATTATGAAAAGTTAGAATCCCTTTAATCTTATATTCTAGATGTATTTTGAGGAGAGTCAAGATGCTAACCTCGGTGAATAAATCGACAATGCCCCTTATCCTAATATTTTGGTCACAAAAACATGGTCTTGCTCTGGATGTGTTTATCACAGCACATGTGAAGCTGGCCCTTCCTTGTCTTGGGTTGATGCCCTTCAGTTGCACTCTTTTTTGCTTCCTGTTCAATCATTCCTTTCTACTGGAACTCTCCTCTCAGCCTGTGAGTATTGTTTATGCTCCCTTAACTAACAGAACTGCTTCAATGCGTCCACAACCTCTTCTGAACGTGGTTCTTACCCCTCATGTCGTACTGGCCATCGTAACCCATTTGTCTTACCCTCCTCATCCAAGACTCACCATGGGGAGCGAAGGACAGCCATGGAATCTTTGGACTTTGCCCATCAAAAATGAGGCAGAGAAAACAGAGGGGCCCCATATGAGTGGAGGACCCCATTGCTTTCCATATTTCCAAAGCTCATCATTCTTCTACTGTGCAAAATTTCTCCTGTCCAGTTTCTACACAAGTAGACTAAAATTGTCCCCCCAAGTTCATATTCTGTTCCTGCTCAGAAAGCATCCATTTGGAAACAGATACTTAGCTTGAAAGCTGGCTAGGAAACTAAGTTGGCTCAGGTACTGGCCAGATCTTTCATAGGCTGCTAAGAAACTATTTGAGGAAGAAGTTTGATGATTCAGTTTAAGAATTTACTGAGTAGTTATTTACTTATTTCTGATTCACTTAATAGCCTAATAAGACCTTTCATAATTCAGCCACATTCCACGTGCACTTGAGTGTATAAAATTGGCACTGCCGTCCTGGAGAGCATTCTGTGAAAAAAGAAGGCAGCTATTAAGCACTTAGAAAGAACTACTTGCATAATTATAAAGGCACGAAGTGCAATTCTAGTATCTAAAAGGGGAGGGGGTCTTAGTTATGAACAAGAACCAGAATTACACACAAGTGACAAATGCCAGTTGCATAAGATGTGTGTTTAGCGTGATTTGAAAAAGCAACACAGAAAGCAATGAGCTTTTCTCTTGCACCTCTAATTGAACCGTTGAATTCAGTGCTCCTCATGCCCCGTTTATATGATCTGCAAAACAATCCTAGCAACCAGAAACTTAGTGTCCTCATTTTACAAGGTGAGGAAACTGGCTCAAAAGAGGTTAAGTACTTCTGCAGGATCAGGAATGAAACCGAGGAGTGAAGATCTGTGCTTTAAAGGCTTAGTAAGTGCTTTTCTTAAAAAAATAAAATAAAATAAAATAAATAAAATAAAATAATAAAATAAAATAAAATAAATAAAATATAAAATAATAAAATAAAATAAAATAAAATAAAATAATAAAATAAAATAAAATAAAATAAATCAAATCAGGGTAACTCAATAATTGAACTAGAAGTTGCAAAGGTTTCTCGTCTCTTGGAGAACATCGGCCAGCCTTACTGGGACAAGGCTGTGGTGGAGAAAAGCATGGAAACAACAGCAGACGCTACTGGGTTGAAACAGTGGCTCAGCTTGGACCTTCTGAGCCTTAGTCTCCTTATTAGAAGATTCAAGAAAATAATGTCCATGTGGTGGGATTGTAGTGAGGAGTCACTAGGGCCTGCATCCACTTGTTTATCACCCAGTTTTGAGCAGGGGACATAGTAAGGTGCTGGAAGTACTAAGATGAGGAAGGTGAATCTCCAGTATTTAACAAGTAAGTGTACCTGGGGCCACAGACAAGGAGAAAACGAGCAATTGTGTCAGGACGCTGAGGGAGCATGCGGGTGTGCAAATTCCCTACCCCCATAGCCACTGGTCAACAGAGTCCCTTCTCGTCTGCCCGCCTCACTCTAAGCCTTCCCCTCTAGCTGTCGTTTCTCATCTCTGGTTCTCCAGGCTCCTTGGAGGCCCCAACGCTGCCAGGAGGAGAACCGGCCTCTTGTCAGAAGCACAGGGTGAACGGGAGAATGATCTTTCCTTTCCACAACTCTCCCTCCCCTTTGCTCTGAGGGGCCCAAGTGCCAACCAAGGAACAGCATTTCACGGTACCTGCCAAAACCCCTTCCCAGAGTTGCTTTGCCATTTTTGGTTTCTGTTAAGACAAGGCCTCTTGGCAATGATATCCCACAGCCTGAGGCCAGTTGCTCACCGATTGTGCTGGGCAGTCACAGGTCAGAAACCTCCAGATTTCTGTTGGATCCCATTCAGTGAGGCCTGAAGAGGTCCCTGGTCCCCTGAGTGGAGCAGAGCAAGACAGCCCAGAAGCTTCTTCCAGTCAGGGCCCTCCAGCTTCTCACCCCCCACCTCCAGGTGGTGGCCCTTCCTCTGGCTTTGGGCCTGGTATGGGTGTGTGGGGGGGCAGGGGGGACAACAGGAGGTGGGCCAGAGATGCCCACTGGTGACAGAGGGACACCTCCCTCCCAGGACCCTACACGGGGAGCCTCCCTGCTGAGGAGAAAGTTGCCGGGGCTGAGGGCAGGGGGAAGGCACTTCCTTTCAGAGCGCTGCTAATGACCTGTGGGGACACCGCACAGCAGTCGCTTCGCAGATCCGATGGCAGGTCACGGCGACAGATGTTCCCAACATATGTGGAGAATTAATTACCCACTAGTAAACAAAATCTGTGATGCGGAGAGTCATTTTGTCCAAATTTCTTACAATTTTGCTGTTATTAGGAGCTTAATTTTTCTTGATCATCTAGATCCTCTTGGATTAAAGCACTCCTTAATGGGCTCTGAGGAACATTCCAAAGAGAGATAAGGGCCTAGTCAGCTGCCAAGGAAGGAGGAGGAGGAGGAGCAGGAGCCCAGGTCTCAGGCAGCAGGGAGGACTGAGTTAAGGGAAGGACTAGTCAGGAGGCTACACCATACTGAGTGATTAGCAAATTATTTGATTAAAACATTGGATGCTAGTCATATTTTTTAAATATCCTAATGGTTACCTCCTATTTAACAGCGCTTACACTTAATTTAACTGCGTGCTGTGGAACAGCTGGAGTTTCTAAAGGAAATTACAACACTCTGAGAGAAAGAGGCTTCCAGAAAGGTTTTCTTTTAAGTCGCTTTCAAGATTCTGGACATGTTTCTGTCTCCAGTCATGGAAGCAAATCCTGATATTCATCATTTAAGAAAATAGATTTTCTTTAAAAAAAAGGGGGGGAGGTGGAGAGAGAGAGAGAGGGAGAGTCCTTCGGTTTTTGTAAAGCAATTATTTCCTTGGCCATTTTCATCAGTCACAAAAACTGTCAAAAATGCAATGATTCTCTAAGCAAATAAATCTGAAAAGATTTTTTTTTCCAAAACAAAACAAAAAAATTCCTTATCCATTCACAGGTTTGTGATTCCTCTAAATCTTAAATTCATAATTGTCCCTTAAATCTTTTATTTAACAAAATAGAGTAAATTAAGGAAGAAAACACCATTTGTTTCATCAAACACTTTCTATAATTACACACACCCCTCGTTTTTCCCACTTACTCACTTTCTCATTCATTCAACAAACATTTGTTGTGCTAGGTGCAGAGGAGCAAAGGTCCATACCTTCCAGGACTTACGCAGAAAACAAACACGCAAACAGACAGTTACTTCACGACAACTAAACTCTTGGAGCTGATTAACTGAATACCAATGGCACCCCCATCATGTGACATCCAAAATACCCCCGGGGTGGGATTGCCCCCTTTCCTAGGTCAGAACCACAGGCTTGGGCTATACTCGGTGAGACTAGAAAGACATAGCCAGAGCTTCTTCTGGAATGTTGGTGACAACTTCAGGGGAGGACATTTCTGGGAACACGGGCAATGAGAGGAAGGTCTATTGTTTCAGTGATGAAATAGAAAGAAACAAAGTCTATTGATCACAGATAAAATGGAAGGAAACAACGTGCTTAGGACAAAGCCCACTTTTATTGCATTTCGTACTCCAAGCATTGATTTCCTGTCCTTCCTTTCTACAAATTTGACCCATCACAGGAAACAAAATTCTTTGTAAAAAGGTCTATGATCTATAACATCAGTTTGGTATTCATTTTTGCTGCAAGTCACCAGGATCTGACAGTTGAAATTTATTTGGGCAAAACCTCCCTTCAAAAATCAAAATTACTTATCACGCTTGCTCAGGAATTCTGAGTTCCTTCTGAATTCCCAGAATTTGAGAGGCACGTCAGCAACTGTGATGGGTTTTATGTGGCAGCTTCGTTAGTTGGAACAAATGAACCCGGCTTTATGAATATTTTATAAGGTAACACTTCAGCTCTGCTATTTAACTTGTTTGATGCTATATGACACGTCTCTACTCTTTTTTATAGTGGCTGGCATTAGACTGCCATAAACACCTGATAACCTACCGCATCAGGGAGGATACGGTCGGAATGGGAGAACAGCCTCTGTCTTGCAGAGTGGGTATTTACAAGAAAAAAGCTCAGAGTGTGAAGAATCACAGGCCAGTGATTTATGAACTTGCTACAACTCATGTTTGAACTTTATGAAATCTTAGTCTCATAACCTAGATGGAGTCTTGCCCACACATGAACCAGGGCTCTGGCATTTTGCCACAACTTTGCATTTCCTTCTTCCTTCATCAGGCAAAACAATAACGACCTAATGTAATTCCCGTGTTTTCCTGCTTCTCGTCTCCATGCCATTGTTTGATTTTTCATTTCAGAGCTTACACATCATTGTCCTGTTTGAACATGATAACACGGTACTCTCTGGTAAATGTTTAGAAGCAGGCCCACCTAGAGCTAGTTCGAGAGACAGAGTCGAGTCTTCAGCTGCAGTAATTTATTATTCCTTCCAACAAATGATTAAACCAATTCTCTGATTAATCAAAACTGTACTTTGGAACTAGCCACATGAGACCAGAATTTTAAATCATGTTATGCAGACTGTAGCAACATAAAGAACACGATTGAAAAATTAATTCTATAAGAAATATTTGGTAAATAAGCGTTAATCTTCCCTCAGACTTCCTGAAAGATCAAAGCCACACTCAAGCAAACTTTAAAATATATGCCTTGCCAAGCACCAAGGAAAATGTCACATTCTTTTAATAGGTGCACAGTGTTACTGTGAATCATTTCTCCTTGAAGGACCTCCATACAGTTTACGGCTTTCCCTCATGACACCTCTTCCCTCACCACCTTTTCTAGTTACTGTTTGCATCCCCTCCTCAGCGCTGATGGGAAGGGGTTGAACCCTTCTCTTTCCCTATCCCTCCCTCCACAACCGTGATTCCCTAACACTCCCTCATGGGAAGTTAATGCCATTTAATTAGACCACCATTTCCCATCCTCATGTTGTTCACTGAACTTTGTCTTCATTTCTTCCTCCAAACTTTTTTTTTTTTAAGATTTATTTATTTATTCATGAGAGACACACAGAGAGAGGCAGAGACGTAGGCAGAGGTTGAAGCAGGCTCCCCATGGAGAGCCCGATGCAGGACTAGATCCCAGGACCCCAGGATCACAATCTGAGCCAAGGGCAGATGCTCAATCACTGAGCCACCCAGGCATCCCTCTTCTTCCAAATTTGACTTACAGTTTTCTGTTCTGTTCTATTCTTGCTCTCGCCAGTTCATTCATTCATTCGGTCCTTTATTCATCAAATATTCATAAAACATTTCCTAAGTGTCAGAGACTCTGCTAAGTGTCAGGAATACAGAGATAAATGTGACAGAGCTGATGCCCCCAAGGAACTTAAAAGAGTGGAATCATCCCACTCTTTAAAAGTAAAATCATCCCAATGACTTTACTTAGATGAGGTATAGTTAGTATGTTGGTAGATCGGGGCCCATCTCACAGCGTAACATGATTCTCAACATCCCAACATACTACCCAGGGATGAGAGAAGGAAAAAACGATCTGCATAAAACATGTAACATGATAGTATGTGATTCATTAGCATAAATGGCGAATATAAGTGTAGTTCTATTTATTCTGTAGAAATACACCTTATGGCAAGATAGAAACTAAAACGAAAAAAAATCGATGCCTAAAATAACTACCACCACCTCATCCACCATCAAGCCCTCATCCTCAGGCATCTTTTTCTTTCAGTGGAGAAGGGGCATTAACTGTAAGATCTTCATTCCCACAATTAGATCAACCATATGTGAGCTGCCAACCTCCAAGATTACAAATTCTGAAATTCATCTCTTTTGCCAAAAACAGGTTGTTTTACCAGGCTTCTTGCCATATTTCCATTGAATAAACTTTGTTCTCCAGTCATTTATCCTCCCCTAGTCACAGATTCAGCAAGCCCATTCTACCTTTATTTTCTTCCCTCATTTGGCTGCTAGACACCATTTCAATCTTTCATCACTAGCCCTTTAGATTAGTCCAGCCTTATGACGCTAGGACATATGTCCTGTCCCTAAACATGGATTTATCCAACTCATCATTTTCTTCTCTTTTCATTCTGACCCATTACAGAGACAAGTAAGGTATATGGCTGCATGGGCTGTGTCCATGGGGAGTCAACTGTATGCACCGAACCTGGAGCCACAAAGTAATTCACAATTCTTCAACTCATCCGTAAACACCTTGTGCCATTTCCTACCCCCTCATGCTCCATAGAAACTACTACAAACATTATTAACTTTACTGACACTTCTGAGTGAGGAGAATAAGGCTGCTTTATAATTATCCCAATTTCCCTCTCCCTCATTATAAATCTCCTTCCATTCTTTTTTCCATATTAGAGGATAAAATGCCTTTATTTGTTGTTTGAGATAAGCTACTTAGCTATGTTCGTAATACGGTGATGACTCCTTCCCTCTCCTATGAATCCCATCAATTATTCTATCTCCTTCCCACATTGCCCATTTATCAGAATTCTTTTTTTTTTTTTTTTTTAAGTCAGCTCTACATGGGACATGGGGTTTGAATTCACAACTCTAAGATCAAGAGTTGCAGGGATCCCTGGGTAGCTCAGCAGTTTAGTACCTACCTTTGGCCCAGGGTGTGATCCCGGGATCGAGTGCTACCTCAGGCTCCCTGCATGAAGCCTGCTTATCCCTCTGCCTGTGTCTCTGCCTCTCTCTGTGTGTCTCTCATGAATAAATAAATAAAATATTTAAAAAAAATAAGATTAAGAATTGCACGCTCCATCAACTGAGCCAGTCAGTTGATGGGTACCCCTCTCATTATTCTTTTCTCTTTTCCTGACCATGGCCATGAACTTCTGGGATGCCAAAAAGAGACCATGAGAAAGTTGCTCTCCAATTTCATGATAGCTCAGTAAGTAAGTAGTTATGGCCACTAATGCAAGATGATGGATCATTTCCTAATTTTCTTGTATATACAACATTACAATATTGCAACTTAAACACTTATCTTTCTTTATTGATAGATCAATAGGTACACAAAGCCTGAGAAATTAATTTCTTTAGGTAGGTAGACTATGTTCTAGTTAATTCAAAGAGTAATTTTGTGACCACGATATTTGTGTTTTTTTTTTCTATTGGTTGCAAGTTTAAATGCTCCTTGTATTGTTTTACACTTCAAAGTACAAGACGCTTTGAATAACTAAATAAACATATTATAGACCTATAATTAGGGCTAATTATAAAGTGGGCAAGAGGAGACTTCTGTGATTGGCAATTAAGAATCTTGGGCATTGAAATTAATTCAGTTTAATTCCCTAATCTGAATATACTGACTTCATAACAAAATTAAAATATAAAACATTAAAAGACATTTATAAAAATTATGGACAAAACATGAAGGAAATTAACTTATCTCTGATTGCATTAACAATAATCACTTCATATCCCAAGCACAACTGAATTCATACCCTGTTATGAAATGTTGGTTTTTTTCCTCTTTCCTATTTTAAAGGTGAGATCTACACATTAGAATGACTTATATGTTATAAAGTATTCCTGTTACTTTCGGTTTTTCCCCTCAAAGATTTGTTTATTTATTTATTTGAGAGGGAGAGAGAGAGAATGAACAGGAGGGGCAGACTGAGAGGGAGAGAGAATCTCAAGCAGACTCCTCACTGAGTGCAGAGCCCGATGCGAGGCTTAATCTCAAGACCCTGAGATCACGACCTGAGTTGAACCAAGAGTCAGATGTTTAACCAACTGCACCACTCAGGCACCCACCCTTCTGTTACTTTCTAACAAATACCAAAAAGCATCAGTTCCAACTGATGAACATAATGCAAGTATGGAAATATCCCAATTTTGCTAATTTGTTCTGCCATTTTAAACCTCACTACAAGTCACAAAGTTCTCTATGCATTTTTTGATTCTCATAACAAATATTTGTCGAGCATTTGCCAGGCACTGTTCTGTGTGCTGAGCATTCAGGAATGAGTAACACAGACCAGGCCCTCCCTTTTGTCTGTAAAGAATGTTTATGTGCAATACTCCTCCAGACTAACTCGCTTCAGCATAAGGTAAACTCCTGACAGCAAGTTCATAAGATCTGTTTTGATGCTACATATAATATTGAACTGTTGCCCTATTGATAAACAGAATTGAATAAGATAAAGGCCACAGCAATGGGATATAGATTATAATCTGTCTCGCGTAGCAGAGACGAAAGGAGAGGAACATCTGCACTCTCCTGCAACTCAATGCCTTTCTTCATATCTGTCTACTTTCAGTTCACTGTCATTCTGTGTTCTCTGTCATCACCTTGCATAGATTATTTCATTCATTTATCCCCCTCATCATCCTTATGAAGAAAGGTCTAGCATCTCTAATTTAGAAATGAGGAAACTAATAATCCAGAGAAGGTAGGGAGAATGCCCAAATTCACACATCTAGAAATTCTAGGAGCAGAGTTAATAGGGACTCATGACCTGTCTATAACACTGTATTCTCCTAAAATCATATTCTCTTGTCCTAAATGAATATTAGGTACGTGGAAAATGGGTAACACGCATCTAAAATTGATAAATAGTTGTAGATAAGCTCTCACCCGCCCTCAGAAGAAAACCCAACTTAGTAGCTTCTCCCTTTAGTTCTAAAGCAATTTCTCTAGAAAAAGTCTGTTTTTGGTGGGCAACAGCAAGAGACACAGTCTGTGTTTCCTTAGCAAGCTGCACTTCCAATGAGCTCGAACATGTGCTTTGAAATTTGATGTTTCAAAGAAAGCTCGGTCTGTGACTCAAAGCTCCCACCATCTTTTATGAGTTGTTAAACTTGTTCAAGTGTTTGTTAAAATATAAAGTTAAGGAAATTTGATTAACATTTTCTCTCTAGTCTTCAAGAAGGAGACAACAAATTTGATTGTCATATTGAAAAAAAAGTGATAAACGGGGAAATGGTGGTGGTTCCCCATGCTGACTCTTAACTCATTTTGTCTGGAAACCTATTGACTTAATTTGCAATGATTTTGTACGGTAAGTGGATTACTGTCAATGCGAACAGTTTGTAGTTGCAACTTTTGTTCCCACAGCAAAAATGTTGGCTAAGATGCCAGCACCATTAGCTGCCTGCATTTATAATCGCCCAGGGAACTCCCATTGAACAGCCACCAAACGAGGACAGCTTAATGTAAATTGAATAGTGCCCCTAATATTACACTGCCATTTAGCACTCAACTCCTAAATAAGTGTCAGGGTGGCACGAGCCAAGTTCTACTGTGGGACCCGAATAGTGATTCATGAACTGCTATTAACCTCACCAACCGTTACAACAAAAGCATATAGTTGAAGAAACCATCCTGGTTGTGATGCCTTTTTTTCTTCTTTTCCTTCTTTATTTTTTTTTTCTTTCTGAATGCTCACCTAATACACCTTTCTGTCTCATTTAGTGCAAAGAATATCAATATGAAGATAGTTGCAGTTAGGGGATGGTAGGTCCCTCCAGCTAAACTTTTTTGAGTGAGTACATTAGGTGTGATTCCTAGGCCGGGGCAAAGAGAAGAATATAAGCAATATTAAACCATTAAGCAAAGGACCTTGGGTCAGAAAAATGAAGGTCATACATGAGGAGAAGAGAAGGGATGCAAATGCAAAGTGAAATCAAGATCACAATCAGAGTCAAATTGCAAAGTTATCATCAAAGGCAGAGAAGTCAGCATCGGCACTGAGCAGAGAAGGTATCCAACCCCACCTTTTAAAATTTGTGGGTCCCAGAACAGTAGTACAGAGGGAGGCTCATATCCCATATGTCTTACATTTAAAAGTTATAACTCAAGCTCTCCTCGAGGCCCAGTTCACCTTCTCCAGCTGGATTTTCCCACCCTGGGATCCTTGGTGCACTCCCAGAGGATGCTCCTTTGAAGCCATCCTGCTGGCTGTTCGCTTGAGTACAAACACAGATCTGCTGGGGCAAGGCCTAGACCTGAGCACTAGGACAGGGACCAGCCCAAACCCAGAGTGGACAGTGACCAAGTCAAGCTCCTCAGGAAGTCATGAAGGATATGTTCCTTTTCCTATAATTTTCTCAAGATCCTCAGGCAGTTCTAAATGCCCCCAAACCAAGCCCTTGGGCACAAAGCAGGGAACAAATGCAGAATCAAGAACTTGATCTGCCGAGACACCCACCTTGGAGACTGGAGCAGCCAACTTTAAGCAGACTCAGCTGGTGGGCCAGGGCAGGAGCTGGATCTTCTCCTCCTTCACGCACACTTGCATGCCCTTGCATCTGCTCTCTTGGCCTGGGGCATGTAGTACCAGACTCTCAGGAGGGTACCTCATCTGGAATGCCTGTTTGCTCAATCAGTTACAGATCCTTCAAAAACTTTCTTGGGAAAATAAAAATGGTCTTGTGTTTCCATGTTTATGATATACGGTTCCATCTAGCATGAGGACCAGGACTCTCGTGGTTGACTCTAAGGGCCGGACTAAAAGACTTCAACATTTTTAGGTCTGTAGAAGCTGATTGCAAACTGAGAAGAATATAATTGCCTTAACCACCTGGTATTTCCCTGATGGTGGCCACCACCTGCCCCAGGTATACCCCAACCAATTTGAGTCTCGGGAGTGTTGGTGGAGCACCACTCCCCTCTATAAAGGAAGAACATACTAGCGAAGTTTAGAGAGCACTAGAGCACATTTTCAAATAATGGGACAAAGTCATCTTTTTGTGGAAAAATCAAACTATGGACAGATGGGTCTGGCCCATAGGTTTTAGGGGTAAAATAATTACGATGAGGCACAAACTTTAGAGGAACCTCTCAGGCTATGAGCAAGATTTTTGGACAGCTGTGGATAGTGAAATTATAATCCCAGTTCTAGAAAGATTAGTGGTAATCTACTATTTTAATTGATCATACCCATGTACAAAAATAGGGCTCACAGATATAGCACTTTCAATATAGATTTCATGAATGCCTACAATTTGTGCTTTGTTTGATTTGCAAGAGGGAAGAGATGCAGAAGCATTTAGATAATGTAGCACAAAAAGCCAAGATCAAGAGGAGAACCAACTTCCAAAGGTAACATTTAGTCCAAAACCCACCACAGTGGTCTGCGCACAGTTGATCCTCAGTACATGCAAATGATTAAAACTTCAACAAACAAAATTTTTTTAGACTTCAATGTAGCAAACATCAAGCTTTTCCAAAAGTAAACATAATTTTGAGCTATAAATAGGTAGAACTCTTAGTATTGACCTCCTCATACTCCCCTTTTCACTCAACCAATGATTCTCAGTTAAATACGTGCTTCTGCTATGCATACTTGTGCTGTGACAATATTGATTCTGTAGCCCCTTTAGAAAGGAGGTAAATACAAAAATTATTTTTAAAAGTTGCCATATAAAATTTCTTAGAATAGTTTGGAAAAATAAAAAGGGAGTCTCACTACTTTTTTTGCTCTAGGCAACTGGTTTTACTACTGAATCCTGAATAACAAAAACTGGAGGTGGGGCACCCAGGTGGCTCAGTAGGTTAAGCATCTGCCTTGGCTCAGGTCATGATCCCACGGCCCTGGGATCGAATCCTGCGTTGGGTTCCCTTCTCTCCACGGAGTCCACTTCTCCTTCTCCCTCTACCTCTCCCCCTACTTGTGGTCTCTCACGTACTCTCTCTGTCAAATAAATTAACATCTTAAAAAAATAAAATAATATAATAAGAAATAAAAACCTGAAGGATTCAGAAATCCTTGCTGTTCACAAAACACAGAAGCTGCAATTAAAGCCATCCTCCAGTCAGAGCCCAGAGTGGTAGGTACTGAATCGGGAAATGAGAGTTCTGGATTCAAGGATTGACAAATACTCGGCAGAATGAAAATACAAATTTATAGACACATGTACAGAACCCAAAGGAGAATTTTAGAACTTTGCTAATGACCTAAATTTCAAATAAAAAGAAGCTAAAGATAAATTACTTCTAATTTTGTTTGAAAAAAAAAAATGGTGACCTATCCACAGAAAATATTCCTGAAAATTGGAGGATCATGCAAATGTTATCTCTGTACCTTAGACAGTAAATCTTCCTTTTGACCTTGAGACTAGGAGCCACACGTAATACACTTTTAGTCTACTATAAAGTCTTTCTGGGTTAGGATAAACCAGATCAGGCCAGGACAGACAAAACTTACCAGTCTGTTCAGACTGGTAAATACAAAGTCCCACACACCCACATCTACTGTCTGCTTCCACGGGGGAAGGAGATACATGCAGCCTATCAATCTATAGAAATGATCTATCTCCATATTCTCTACTGAAGCTCACACATGGTGATAGCTTGAACAATTTTCCAGTACATAGAGAATAAATAAATAACAAGGCAACATCGTGCTAAAGCTTTTTTCCTCCCTCCCTTTTTTTTTTTCTTTCTTTCTTTCTTTCTTTCTTTCTTTCTTTCTTTCTTTCTTTCTTTCTTTCTTTCTTTCTTCTTTCTTTCTTTCTTTCTTCCTTTCTTTCTTCTTTCTTTCCTTCTTTTTTTCTTCTCTCTTTCTTTTTTCCCTCTGGCTTTGGGCAGCAAAATGCTTAAGCACTGAAATGAGCAAAAAGCAGTTTTAAGAATATAGGTCAGGACATTAATATAAATTTGATCACCTCCTTTTTATTGTCTAACATTCCCCACAATAAATCAGCTGGCTTTCCTCCACCCCCTCCTCACACACACTTCACCCTCCCGTCCTGATTTCGGATCGCCGAATGTAAATCTGTGACAAGGGTATCTATATATAATATTAATGGTGCCGAGGAGGGCTGGTGTGAAGTGTGAGCGCTTGCCAAGAAAGGAGCGATCCGGGCCCAGCCGTTCATCCTCTGCAGTGTGCTCTACATCATCTGCAGGACAAATGTAACATCATTAGGGGGGGTGGAAAGAAAAAAGAGGGAGGGAGGAGGTGGTGGGGAAGTAGCCTTTCTGCAAGCAAATGGCTAAGTTAGAGGTTCCAATCAATCTAACTAAGTCAGGTTCCCTGAGACACTGTCAGCTGCTACAGACAAAACAGATTGCAGGAGAGATCACCGAGAGTAAAACAAACAAACAAAAAACTACGGAAAATACAACAACTTTGTTATCAGAGATTTACTCAAGGACAGGTTAACATGTTAAACCCGTTTGCCAGTTTAGCCCTACTTTACATGCCTAGGAAAGAGAAAGAAGTTTGCTTTATCCTTAAATAAAAGAATCCAGGCTTCAGCACTCTAGGGGGCTCTTTATTACAGTCAATAAGCACTCGTTGTAGATATCAAAAGAAATTATTGCAGGTATTTTGTGTATCAAAGTAAAAAAATGCAAGAAGGATAGGAAGCTGAAGTTTCAATCTTTACATATGGCCAGAATCTAGCTTCTGGGTTGGTGTGTGCCTGGGTCTGTAAGGTGGAAAGCGGTTCCAGTTCCTTTGGCTCTTCAGTCAATTGCATGTATAAGGACAATGTCCAGCCAGAGATCTCTAGGCAATGGAACTATAGATCATTTGCTGGCCAGGTCTCTGTTGGTCAAATAAGGATCATCTGTGTAAAATTTTAAACCAACCAATCCACTGATAATCAGAGATAACCAATGTCAAAACAAAACAATGAACAGAGAGAATGGAACTAAGGAGTCTTTATTTGAAAAGATTAAATAAAATCCTAGTTCCATTATCCCCTGATTCCATTTGCTCACTTGTGGCTTAATTCAGAGCATGACAAGTTGTTCTGATTTGTCATTTAAACTGATTCTAAAATTATGCTACTGTACTGTTGCAGCTCTGTCGGTTTCCTCTTACAACTATTTCTAGCATTTGCTTTGCGTGATTCCCTAGTCCTTTAACCAAGGGTCAGAACTGATCTGAACCCAATTCAGAGTTTTCAGATCTGAGAACTCTTGCTTTCAAATCAACAACTTCAGTCACTATTGATCAATCAGTTTTATTTCAGGTTTTAATGAATGAATACCCAGGACGACTCATAAATTAGTTACTGAGCACTTAAAGAATCTGTCCCCTCAGGGTGTCTGGGTGGCTCAGTCAGGTGAGCCACTGACTCTTGAGTTTGGGTCAGGTCATGATCTCAGTCATGAGACTGAGCCCCGCATTAGCTCCCTGCTCAGTGCAGAGTCTACTTGAGATTCTCTCCCTCGGCCCCTCTCTCCTGCTCTTGTGCTCTCTCTCTCTCTCAGATAATTAAATACATAAATACATAAAATCTGTCCCCTCTTCTGCATCCAGTATATTTTTAAAGTTTGTTCTCCAAGTTTAAAGTAAAAGAAATCAGGCTTCTCATCTTTTATAATGGCCTTGTTTCCAAATTGTGATAAGCAATTTTAATGGCTCCCAGAAGCCATGAAAATTAGAACCCCAGTGAATGGAGAGGACGTGTGGGTAGTTTCATATTTAAGCTGGTGCAGAAAAACAGAACTTAACACACTTAGACTGAGAAAATGCAAGGTCATATTTAACTGTATCAAACTCTCTTCTTTAAGCTCTAACAGAATTTGGTCATTAGTAACACATGAAATGCTCAATTTGTCTATCAATGATTCTTTTTCCTTCAATAAATGACCATACTTTGTACTTAAACAGAGATGTATAAAATTACAGTGACAGTTATGGAAGAAAATCAGAATATTTTTTTTATTCTACTGACAATAACAAACTTAGGATAAACAGTTCTATCCGCAGTTATATCAATGATTGTGCAAGTAGGTACAGTGAGTCTCTAAGTAGGCAATGTGAAGACAGGAAACTAAACTAAAATGTGATTGTGACACACAGAGCCCATTATCTAAATTCTGACTCCAGAAAGAAATGTTCCCTAATCATAATTTTCACTACACTAACAACTCACCAATCCATCCCAGAAAAAAAACACCCAGCAGAACCAAACAATTAAGGGGTCGTAGGCAAATGTTTCTCATTTCCCATTATAGTCTCCTTTGTAAAATGAGTAGATGGACTGAAACAAGAGTATCAAGGCAGGATGAGAATTATTTTCATATTTCTCAAAACAAACAAGCAATGGGTAAATGCTATTCACATTAATTTAAAACAGATATAATGCATTTGCTTCCTCTGTTTAATTTTGTGTCACTTGCTTATGTAACAGTGGAGAAATTTGCAAAGTTACAATAATGTAATCAAATATAATCTGATTCAGATGAACTTGGTGGCTCCTTTTTATGGGTCATCTCTTTTAAAGTTTAACTAGTAGGAAATCAGTTTATTTACTAACATTTAAAAGTTTCTCTTGGGATCCCTGGGTGGTGCAGTGGTTTGGCGCCTGCCTTTGGCCCAGGGCGTGATCCTGGAGACCCGGGATCGAATCCCACGTCGGGCTCCCGGTGCATGGAGCCTGCTTCTCCCTCTGCCTCTCTCTCTCTCTCTCTGTGTGACTATCATTAATAAAAAAAAAAAAAAAAAAAAAAATGCTCTACATTTCCCCTCCCTTAAAAAAAAAAATAAAAAAATAAAAATAAAAAGTCTCCCTTGTCTCTCCAAGTAGAACTAATCTGTTATATTTTGGAAGCTTTAGAAAATATATAGTACACTGTTCAGATTTTTTTCCAAAAAAAATATCAACCTGTGACTTGTTAATTAAATATGTGCCACATTGTCACCACGTTTTTAGTTTCTTATGGGATAGAACTGTCTCTCATTCATTGTTTTATCCGGGGCACTGATGCAGAATTGGGGTTTCATGTGGAATTCAACTCTGTGACTTTGAACAAGTTACTACCTGTCTGAAGGCTCTTACCTCCTTTATAACCTGGAGGTCTGGATGAGGCAGTCAGTACAATTTCTTCTATAAAAAGAGCCGTGCTTTGATGAATTATGAACGGAGGACACGGTATCTGCTCTACTAAATCTTAGTAGTTGTGGGTCTTTGTAAGGAAAAAAATCATGTAAACAAATAGCACTTACATAAGACAGAGCAAAACAGGTAGTTGAATGGAAAAATTGCATGGGAAGAGCTGGGATTCTTAAAGTAAGACTACAAGGAAGAAAGCTTTGAGCTGAGTCTTGAATGATAAGTAGCATGGCTGGTAGGGAAAGAGGGGAGAAGGCATGTCAGGCTGCAAGAAAGAACTGGCTGAGCAAAGATAAAGTGTGTTTGGAGAATGGTTGATTAGCCTAAGGGAGCTGGGGCACATTATAGGTGCTCAGATGTAATGGGAAATGAAAATAATACGGATACTAAGAACTAGGATTTGAGAGAAAGGAAAGAGATCAGGTCATGGTGCACAAGAAAGCTTTAACAGAGGAGGCGGGATTTGAGCTGAATCTTGGAAAATGAGTAGGATTTAAAGAAGAAAAGAAGAGGATAAGAGTGAGTTTAATATAGAGAAAAGTATATTTGATAGATACATTTAGGTGAGGAAAACAGCTTGATTAGAATGAGCATTCATGTGAAAATCAAGACTGTGGAAAGAGATTAGGAAGATTTTGGAGAGATCAGAGTTTTCCAGGCTAAAGAATTTGCCTATTTCTCATGTCTGGAGTAATGTTTGCTACATCATATGCAGAGAAATCAAGTAACATCAAGTCGCAATAGCGTTGGAAAGCTTTGGGCAACAGAAATATGGGGAAGCCTAGAGACCAGAAAGACTGGAATGGGGGAACCGGTGGGGAAACAATTATCCAGGTCCAAGCGTGCAGTGATTAATAAAGCAAAAGAAAAAGGAATTTCAGGGGGACCCGGGTGGCTCAGTCAGTTAGGTGTCTGCCTTCAGCTCAGGTCATGATCCCAAGATCCTGGGATCAAGCCCCGCATCAGGCTGCCCGCAGGGAGCCCTCTGCCTCTGTCTCTGCCTCTCTCTGTGTCTCTCATGAATAAATAAATAAAATCTTCAAAAAAAAAATAAAGAAAAAGAAAAGGAACCTCAGGACTTAGTTGGTAAAACAGATGTGGCTTGGGAGGCAGAGAAGACATTCAGAAAAGCTATGAGAATGTCACACTCGTCTGTGGAACATAGAGCAGTATCTGACACACTTGGAGGGGTTTTATTCTTTATAGATGCACTTTGTTTTATTGCACTTTGCAGATCTTGTGTTGTTTACACATTTAAGGTTTGTGAAATCCCAGCATCAAGCAAATCTTTAAGTAATATTTTTCCAGCAGCATTTGTTCACTTCATGTCTCTGTGTCACATTTTGGCAATTTCCATAATACCTGAAACTTTTTCATTATCACTGTATTTGTTATGGCAATCTGATCAGTGACTGCAGCTCAGTGAAGGCTAGAAGACCATTAGCGTTTTGTATCAATAGAGTATTGTTTAATTACATTAATTACATTGTTTTTTGAGACGATGTTAAATTGCACACTTAATAGACCATAGTGCAAAAATAACACATACATTGGGAAACCAAAAAATTCATTTGACTTGCTTTTTTTTGATATTTGCCTTATTGCAGTGTTCTGGAACTGAACCTGCTGTATCTCGGAGGTGTGCTGGTACATGGAGGGTTGTTGCAAAACATAGCAGGCAAAAGCAGGTCTCATAAAATAGAGGGGGGTCATTGAAAACTCATAAAACTGGCAGAAAAATGACATCTGTTGAAAAAGTATTCAGCAGCATGTAATATAAATCCCCAATCATGGGTTGCAAAAATGGAAACTTAATTATCTCACATAACAGGAAGTCTGCTAGTAGGTATTTGTTTAGGTTCAGATACTTGGCAGTCTTTCTACTCTGACATCCTTAAGTTACAGCCATTCACCTTTATATTTCTGACCTCCTGGTGATAAGATGGCTGCTGCATCTCCAGACATTACATTTATTTCCAAGGCATTTGTGTCCAAAAGACATAAAGGTTTTTCCTCTTAAATTAAGGAAGCACAACCTTCCCTAGATATACCCAGTAGACTTTCCTTTGCATCTCTTTGGTCAGAGCTGCTTGACATGGCCATTTTAGCAGCAAGAGAAAATGGGAATGTGTTTCCTGGGTACATTGCATACCAAACAAAGTCAGGATTCTGTTAGCGTAAATAAAGGAAAATGGATATTGTATGGGCAACTAGATTTGCCAGCCCATATTTTATAGCATAGCAAATAAAGGTTCTAAAAGGTGATTGCTTTCAAGGGATGAAAATTTGTTGTCATTAATACTTGATACAGTTGGTGACCCTTCTGAGCCTCTCTCCAAATTGTTCTTTCCCTGTCTCCCCCGTCTTCCTGAATGCTACCTGTCTGGCTTGGACTATGGCAATGATCTCACCTGTTCAATTTGCCTCCATCCTCTTGCTCTACTATTATCTATGTCTGCACAATAATAACGATATTTTTTATAGGAGGAAGTTACAACTCAATTTATAGCTTACCTAAAAAGCAGTGAAAATAGGAACACTGTATATTGATGAGACCAAGATACTTTAAGGAGAATCCATAGCTTTAAATATTTCAATACAAAGATTATAATGATTTAAGTAGCATTCATTTACCTGGAAAAAACCACAATGAAATATACTAAAATTAAGTGGGAATAAGCGATTAATAATAAAAGGCAAAATTGTTATGAAAAAAAAATCGGTAAAATTGATCGGTAATAAAAAGAACTAATATAAAAATAAGTAATATTTTTTAAATAACTAATAAGTTAAAGCTCTAACAAGCACCTTCAAGGAAAAAAGAGAATATACATATATTCATATATGTATGCATACACCTATTAATATGTATAAAGCAAATAAATTCTCAAGTATAACAAATGACATTAAGTATGAGAAATATGTAATAAATTTCTCAAAATATTGTTGTAAAACATGGAGAAATTACTCTATACAGTTTCACATAATAAATCTGAAATGAAATGCATGATTTTCAAAAAAATGTCCAAAAACCAATATTACTTGAGATAAAAATAACTGTAGAAGAAAATGATGCTACTTGTAGCTAACTTCAAAAAAGAAAGCTCAGATCATTTTTCAACTGATTGTTATCAAATCTTCAACAATACAGTATTCCCTGTGTTGCTTACCTCATTCCCAAGCACAGAAAAAAGGCAGCTAGTTTTCATTTTATTTTTTGTACCCAACATAATTCTGATACCAAAACCTGATCAAGACTGTACCAAAAACGAAGCCCATGAGTTAGTCTCAGTCATAAATATTTCTTGCTCTCTTACAGTTTACAAAGCTTGTCCCAGGCCTTCTTCATCTTTCTTGATCAACCATCTGATCTTCCTTCATCATTGTCATGTATGATCTTTCCAATGAGAAAATGAAAACCAAAGTCCTTTAAAATTTTTTAAATTTTATGAATTTAATTTTTTCTAGTTTTATTGAAATGTAACATTGCATTAGTTTTAGGTGTATGATATAATGATTTGATATACATATATACATTATTGCAAAATGATTACCTAAGTTTGGTTATCATCCATGAGCTCGCAAAGTAACAATTTGTTTTCTTGTGAGAAGACCTTTTAAGATTTACTCTCTTAACAACTTTCAAAAAAATATACAGTACAGATTGATTAACTAATGTCACCATGCTGTACCTTACACCCCCATGACACATTCCTTAATCTTACAACTGGAAGTCTGTACCTTTTGACCAACTTCACCCATTTCACGCATCCCACCATCCCCCACCCATACAACCATTAGTCTGTGTTCTCTGTATCTACAAGTTTGTTCTTTTTAGATTTTTACATGTGAGATCATGCAGTATTAGTCTTTCTTTCTCTGACTTATTTCACTTAGCATAATGCCTGCAAGGTTCATTCTTGTTACAAATGGTAGATTTTCTTTATTAAGCCTGAATAATATTCCACTGGACATATAAGCTACACTTTTTTTATCCATTCATCTGTTGATGGACAAAGTTAATTTTCATGTCTTGGCTATTGTATAAAATGCTGTCATAAACAAGGGAGTGCAGATGCTCTTTCGAGGTAGTGACTTTATTTCCTTTGGATATAAACCCAGAAGTGGAATTGGTGGATCATGTGGTAATTCTATTTTTAATTTTTTGAGGAAGATCTGTACTATTTCCCACAGTGGCTGCTCTACCTCTTTGGAATGTTCTAGTTCCTTAATTATGCCCTATCATTTCTGCCTAGTTAACTTCTATGCATATTTGCTCTTTGATTTAAATATTACTTCTACAGAGAAGATTGCTTTAGGCTGTCAGGCCTCCCAAGTATATTTTCTTTTAGCACTTTATGCTCTATTTCAATTGTAATTAAATAATTAGCTTTAAAATGTAGTTCCCCACCAGACTGCAAACTCTAGGAAAGCAAGCACTGTGGATCTTCATTCAGTTATCTTTTTAGTTCCCAGTGTATAATGCCTCGTACAAAGCAGCCATTCAACAAATATGTGTTGAATATAAATATATGAATGTAAAACCACCTATCAGCAACTTAGTCACCTAAATAGGCAGGTTTAATTCAGGAATGCAAAGATGAGTCAATAGCAAACAGTCCATTAATTTAGTTCATAACGAATTTATTGTGTATTTTTAAAATTGAAGTGTAATTAACATACAGCATTATATTCCTTTCAGGTGTACAATATAATCACTCAACAATTCTATACATTGCTTGGTGCCCATCAAGATAAGTGCCCTCTTAGGCATAACTAATTTATTAAAGGTATAATTGTACATAAATATGCCAAAAGTCATCTGATAACTTGCAGCTGGACCTAATACAAAGGCTTAGTAAATTTGAGAATAGATACATATAAATAAAGACGTAACATGATAAAGAATTATGTCATAGAATGTACCTTTTTTAAGTAAGATGAATACACTAGACCCATTCCTATTATAGTAAGGGACAAAAAATAATTTTTATGTTGGAGATTGTATTAATGTTCTAAATCTTCTCTTCTCTTTACAGGTGGACTATAGACCCGTACTCTTTCAATGGCAAGACTAGCCATGTGACTTGCAGTGCCATTCTCAGAGAAGAATGACATATTCCCATCTCACTGATAGTAGCAGTTGCCATGTAACTTGCTTTGAACAATTTACTGTGAGCAAAAGTAATGGGGACATCCCTAAACAGAAGCTTTGAGAGCATCTCATGGTTCTGCTACACTGTTCTTTCCATCTCCCCTGAGACCACAGGTAGGCAGTACAACTACAACCTAGGCTGAAAAGACAAGACAAAATGGAAGAGAGGTAGGGTTGACCGATAATGATAGATGAGGGAGAAACAAGCCTTTGCTTTTGGAGGCCACTGAAATGTGGGGGAGCATTTGTTTCTAAACTTAGCTGAAGTTGACTTGATTCCACATACTATCTCCATTAGTGTTCCACATTTTTCTGTGTGTTCAGGATATGATAAGGCCAGAGAAAGATATACAATATACAAATATGGGCAAGGATAACAAGCAATGCCATTATTTGATAGTGATATATTACTATCTAATAAGACTTCAAGAGAATCAGCTGAAAATCTATTAAGATGAATAAAATTTGGATATAAGAAACAGTTATAAAAACTAAGCCTTTCTTTATAATCACAAATGACCAGTCAAAAAACATAACAGTGAGGCTCCTGGATTGCTCAGTGGGCTGAACATCTAACTCTAGATTTCTTCTTGGGTCATGATCTTGGAGTTGTGAAATTGAGCCCCACATGGGGCTTTAAGCTAGGCATGGAGCCTTCTTAAGATTCTCTCTCTGCCCCTCCCCCTGCTTACTCTTTCTCTCTCAAAGTTAAAAGGAAAAGTATTAACAGAACAATGGAATAAAATGGGGCACCTGGCTAGCTTAGTGGGTAAAACAGGGTATTCTTAACCTCTGGGTCGTGGGTTTGAGCCCCATGTTGGGCTCACAAATAAAAGTAATAAAATAATTAAAATACTAGAAATTAACAACAAATGAGCAAGATTTATCAGCTATATTAAGAATATAATTCATTTGACATTCAATACAAATGTACTAAGTGCTAGGCATTATTATAGGTTCTGGCAACAGAACAGTGAACAAAATGCTGCCATCCTGGACCATTCATTCTACTTGGGGATGAAGTCAATAAACTAATGGGCAAACTAATATATAATATGTGAGGTAGAGATAAGTACTACAGAGAAATTTTAATGAGATTAGGAGGATGGGAAATGTGGAAAGAAGTGGGAAGACACTATTTTTTTGGTAACATTTGAGTAAAGACCAAGAAACATTTGAGTAAAGACCAAAAAAAGGTGAGAAGTGAGCCATGAGGCTTACCTAGAAATGTGACAGCTTTCTGTGTAAAGGGTGTAACAAGCAAGAGGCCCCAAGATGAGTGTGGCATGACCCTAGACCATCAAGAAGGCCAGGAGGGCTGAAATGGAATGGGTGAGAGAAAGGTTGTAGGAAATGGAATCAGAGTTCACTGGGGGAGGTTGGGTGGGGAACACTACTTATAAAAGGCTGAGGAATTTTACCTTGAATGAAATGAAAATCATGCAATTTTATTGAAGAATTTTGGATAGGAATAAATGCAGAGACAGCTTTTGTTTCCAGGATTGAGAGGCTCAATTTTCTCAAGATGCCATTTCTCTTCATATTAATATATAGATTTTATACACTTCCCTCCCAAAATCCCAATGAGGATTTTTTTTTTTTTTTTGGAAATTAACAAATTGAATTTAAAAAAAGTATAACTAGAAAAATATACATAGAGAAATACCCTAGAAAGATTTGGAAATACAAATCAAAACCACAATGAGATACCACATCACACCAGTGAGAATGGGGAAAATTAACAAGACAGGAAACAACAAATGTTGGAGAGGATGTGGAGAAAGGAGAACCCTCTTGCACTGTTGGTGGGAATGTGAACTGGTGCAGCCACTCTGGAAAACTGAGTGCAGGTTCCTCAAAGAGTTAAAAATAGACCTGCCCTACAACCCAGCAATTGCACTGCTGGGGATTTACCCCAAAGATACAGATGCAATGAAACGTCGGGACACCTGCACCCCGATGTTTATAGCAGCAATGTCCACAATAGCCAAACTGTGGAAGGATCCTCAGCGTCCATCGAAAGATGAATGGATAAAGAAGCTGTGGTCTATGTATACAATGGAATATTACTCAACCATTAGAAACGACAAATACCCACCATTTGCTTCGACGTGGAAGGAACTGGAGGGTATTATGCTGAGTGAAGTAAGCCAATCAGAGAAGTACAAACATTATATGGTCTCATTCATTTGGGGAATATAAAAAATAGTGAAAGGGAATAAAGGGGAAAGGAGAGAAAATGAGTGAGAAATATCAGTGAGGGAGACAGAACATGAGAGACTCCTAACTCTGGGAAACGAACTAGGGGTGGTGGAAAGGGAGGTGGGTGGGGGGAGGAGGGGGTTGGGGGCTGGGTGACGGGCACTGAGGGAGGCACTTGACAGGATAATCGCTGGATGATATGCTGCATTTTGGCAAATTAAACTCCAATTTAAAAAATTGAATTAAAAAAAAGAATAAGAAGAAAGTAGTCACCCAATCAAACATCAAAATATAGCTTAAGCTATAGTGAATAAGTGTTTCTGGTACTATGTAAGAATAGATTAATTAAACTAGATAAAGCCTCAGAGTCTATGGGAATGTCCTATATGAGAAATGAATCATTATAAATCAGTGAGTAGAGGATGGATTATTCAGAAGATAATATCAAATCAATTAATAGACATAAGGGAAAAAATAAATTTAATTTTCTTTTTCATACTATATTAAAAACATTCATAATGGGATGTAAACACTTCAACCATAGGAATACAAAAAAAAAAAAATAGGATTTTTTTTTTTTTCTAATTCACAATCTCAGTTACAGAAAGCTTTTCTTTCCTTTCTTTCTTTTTTTATGTAGCCTCCAGACCCAGTATGGAGCCTAATGTGTGGGGCTTGAACTCATGACCCTGAAGTCAAGACCTGAGCTGAGATCCAGAGTTAGATACTTAACCAACTGAGCCACCCAGGCGCCCCAGGGAAAGCCTTTCTTATCATATCAATGAAAGGGACTACGATATAAATAACTGAGAGATTGATTATGTAGAAATTTAAAACTTCCATGTGGGAAAAAAATGGCCATAAAAGAAGTGGAAAAACAAGCCACAATTTAAAAGAACATTTTCCAGGCTCAGTAGGTTAAGCATCTGCCTTCAGCTCAGGTCACGATCTCAGGGTTCTGGGATCAAGCCCCATGTAGTGGGGAGTCTGCGTCTACCTCTCCCTCTGCCTGCTGCTCCTCCTGCTTGTGCTCTCTTTCTCTCGGTTAAATAAATAAATAAATAAAAATATATATTTTTTAAATTAAAAATGTTTTCAACACATGTGACAAAAGGACACATACCCTGGTGATTATATAGAGAACACCCGCCTACACATACACAATAACTAATTCAATAGCAAAGAGCAAAGTTAACGTTTATGGTTTCAAGTGGCTAACATTTATTGAGCCAATGGCTTCTCACTACACTGAACGAAGCATTTATATCAAAGGATAAAATGGACAATATGTACATCAGAAAATAAATGAATAAATAAGCTGAGACTTGAATAACAAGATGGAGTCAGCCTGAAAATGCTGAAGAAAAATTCTAGGAGGAGAGAAAAGGAAGATTCTGGATTGCGAGAGAGCATGAAGGTGGATAAAGAAGCCAATATGGCGAGGGAGAATGGAAGGAAGAAGGTGAGCTGTCGGCTATAGTCAGGGTGGGGCGCCTGGGTGGCTCAGAGGTTGAGTGTCTACCTTCAGCTCAGGATGTGATCCCGGGTCCAGGATTGAGTCCCACATTAGGTCCTTGCAGAGAGCCTGCTTCTCCCTTTGCTTATGTCTCTGTGTTTCTTGTGAATAAATAAAAATAAAATATTTTTAAAAATTATAGTCAGGGCTTGTTAGGCTGTGCAAAATCATTGGAAAGTGAGACGCAGGGGGATGATATGATCTGATACTTGTTTTTAAGAGATCAGTCCACCTAATATGTAATGTGTGGACTGCAGGGAAGTAAGGGTGAAAGCTGAGAGGTCAGTTAGGAGATGTGGATTAGGAAAACACCAGGGTTGGGTAGAAAAGGGGGTTAGGTTGGCCTCTAACTTCTGTAATGGGACTGACTCCTAAAAGAGAAATGTCTGAAATGACAGTTGTATACATGAAATTTTTTGCTAGATATTGCCCAATTGCCCTCTAGAAAGATAAACAACTCTATAAGAATGGTTATTTCCCCCTCATCATTATTAATTGTAGATACTGTTTTTTTTCTTTTTCTTTTTTTAAGATTTTATTTATTTATTCATGAGAGACACACACACACACACACAGAGGGAGAGAGGCAGAGACACAGGCAGAGGGAGAAGCAGGCTCCATGCAGGGAGCCCGACATGGGACTGGAGCCTGACATGGGACTCAATCCCAGGTCTCCAGGATCCCGCCTGGGCTGAAGGCAGCGCTAAACCGCTGAGCCACCCGGGCTGCCCTATTTTTTCATCTTTCGTAAGAGACAAAAATTATCTATCTTTTGAATTTCAATTATTTTTTAAAATATTTTATTTATTTATTTGAGAGAGAGAGAGAGAGCACACAGACAAAGAGGGAGAAGGAGACTCCTTGCTGAGCAGGAAGCCTAATACACAGCTGGATCCCCAGACCCTGAGATCATGACCTGAGCCGAAGCAGACACTTAATGGACTGAGCCACCCAGGTGCCCCTTAAATTTCAATTATTTGAATAAAAATAAGACCAAATAGGTTTTAATATGTGTATTTGACTTACCCTGTCTGAAGCATACTGACTTGCAAGGCTGTTCCTGCCTGGTCTCCCTTGTTTCCTCCCTTCCCTCAGTCACCCCATCTCCCTGTTATAAAACAAAATTCAACTGGGTAGATTTTAAAGATTGTATTAGCTTTATTCAGTGATTTATGAATGGAGCAGCATCCAAACCAGCAGAGAGAAAGGAGCTCCAAAGAGCTATTTAAAGCAAGAGATTTTACAGGCAGAAAGAAGCGGGAACAAGGAAGTGGTAGTAGGCAAAAATACAAAAACAAAAACAAAAACAAACAAACAAACAAAAAAACAGGTTATCGCAAGATTACTTTCCTTAAAGGTGATGGCAGAGGTTTATTCGGCAGGTTACCTACCTAATGCAAGTCAAATCATTCCTGATTAATCAGTTGAGGATTCCATTTCTGGGAGAGCCAGAACTTAAATGGAGCCTCAGTTTGATGACATGGGTCTAACCACAAGTGACTCCATTTTGAGCTTATTGTTAGTCTTCCTCACTCCTTCCACTACATACTTTTAGGGATCTGTCCTCTGTAAACACAGCAGGTAAGAGCCAAAGTGTAAGGACAAGAACATCTACGTGGCATTGCTTATAATAATAGAAAAAAACAGACTAAATATCCATCATAAGAAAGTAAGTAGGTCATGATATAATTGAGCAGAATCAAAATATGCTACCCCAAGGACACCATTTGGGGGATATGGATAATTTCAAGACAAGCAAGCTAAAACGAAAGATAAGTTTCATATCAGAAAGACTTACCAGCATGGCATGACAAACATTTGTTTCCCAGATATCTGCTCTTCACCTCTTCCTATGGGTTGTCTTCCTTCTCTTTGAAGCCCCTGATCCTGACCACCTTGTCTTTAGCTCAGGACGGCATATAAGCCACAATCGACGTGTCTTTGGGTCGCGGGTCTCTGGGACTCCCATCTGTATGCAATTTTTCCCCATTTATCTATCTTATGTCAATTTAATCATTAAACCAGCCAGAGAACCTAGAAAGGAAGGAGGGAAAAATATTTCCACCCCTACACAGTCATGAATGGGAAACTCTGAAGCCTTTACAAACCACAGAATAGATACACTATTAAGTGAAAAAAGCAAGTTGCAAAGCAGTATCATCTCAGACTGAGAGATTACAAATCAAACTGCAAAATGGAAAAGTTTTCTTCTGCAGGTGGGATTCCAAAGTAAGCTCTTTGAACATCTATGTTTTGTTCAAGTTTTTCATGAGAAGAATTGTTATTTTTCTGGTACAAACACAAAACCATTTCAAAAACAGGATTGGCAAAATGGAGTTAAGTGAAGATGAATGTATGGGATTATAAACACGTTTTTTTTCCGTGTAAAATTTTCATTGGAAAACCACAAATAGGGCTTGTAGGATGTTATTGGATATCTAGAAGCATTTGGCCATGGAGGGCTAAGCCACCAGTACCAGGGAAGCTCATGTCACACTTCCTAGCCCTAAAGCTCCTTCTAAGCAAAAGGTCTGGAGACATGTTTAACAAAAAGACCAAATGGAAAAAGATTATGGGTGTTAATTGTAAATTATAGGAGGCTGTGGCATATACCCAGCTATTTAAGTATTTATATTTTAAGCACTAGTTATCCTGAAGTTCTTGACAAGAGGATGGATGGCATGGTCTAGTAGGAAGAGCACTGGGCCAGGAGCTAGAAGTCTTTTGTTCTTGGATATACCCTCTCCTGCGTGACTTTGAGCTTGACATTTTATCTCTAAGCCAGTTTTCTAATTTATAAAATGGAGTTTCTGTGTCTGCCTTTCCATGCCATGTGCTTATTGCCGGGCCAGATCAACTAATAAATGCAGAACCACACCAATAGAGAGCTAGTCAATACTTAGAAGAATCTTGAACAAATTTGTTTGAATACCAATTATAGTTACTTCTTCTGATGCTATTATTATGAACCTCTCCGCCCTATAGTGAAAATAGTTTCCAAAAGGTTATACTTGCAATTTACTTTACATTTCATAAATAAAACGGATTGACGGATGAACAGGAGAACAGATTCAGATATGTCACGAAGCAAGGAAAGTAAACACAAATGATAGTATGGAGGTGGTACCCACATCAGTGTACGGGTGCTGATAAAGTTGATTCATATACAGGCACTGACCCAGGAGAGACCACCCCCGTGGCCTGGCTCACGTAGCAAATCTAATCCTAAATCAGCCCAAGCTTAAAGGAAATGCTTGTCATAGAAACCTAACATATGCCAATCGCAATCCTCCACTTAGCTTTAGCTAGCTTACCTTACCCTACAAAATAGGACCCACTGGCCTTATAAGGAAATCTCCAATTTCCTAGCCAACCATGCCCTGTTTCTGCATTGCCTCATCTAACACTCTGTAAAACTCACTCTTGCCCAAAGTCCCCAGAGAAGAGTGTTCCACTGCACTTCCCCAATTTAGAGATTGTTTCCCCTTGAACAAAAAACATCAAACTCACTACTAGATTGCTTCAGTTTTATCATTTGGTAATGCTCACTGTAAAATTCTTTCAATTTTTCTGTATATTTGAAAATCTTCACAAGAAAATGTTGAGGAACATTTGTCATCAAAAATAGAAATATGTTGTTTCTGTTTGGTCATAAAAAAGCAGAGAGGTTAGACTCATTTGCATCCTGTATTGATAGAAGCCCAGTTGTATTATGCTCATTTAAATACCAGCAAAGGGCAGCCCCAGTGGCCCAGCAGTTTAGTGCCGCCTTCGGCCCAGGGTGTGATCCTGGAGACCCAGGATCGAGTCCCACGTCGGGCTCCCTGCATGGAGCCTGCTTCTCCCTCTGCCTGTGTCTCTGCCTCTCTCTCTCTGTGTGTGTCTGTCATGAATAAATAAATAAATAAATCTTAAAAAAATAAGTAAATGCCAGCAAATTTATGTGAATTAATTTTGTCCTAAATGTCAATTAATAATCTCAGCCTAGCCAAAGTAAAGCTTCCTCCCAGCCCCCAACACCAAGGACTGTTCCAGGGGAGTTTAACACAAAGTCAGGAGATGACTGTTTACAGTTGCATTTGGGAGTTTGCATCCCTATTGCTGTGTGACCTTGAGAAGAGAATTTAACCTCTCCCTCCCTGAAGCGTCCTATCTGAAAATGGTGGCTGCTATTAACCATCCTAGGACCACTGACCATGGTACAGAATGATTTTTAAAGCACCTTGGATGACTCCAATGATTCTTTCCCTCTTTCCTATTGATTTCACATTTGAGAGTTTGAGAATTTAAGATGAGGCTCAAGATGCACTCCCTGTCCCATTCTCCAAGGCCTAGCATAGTGCCTTATACATAGTAATCACTCAATAAATATTTATTGATTTGATCTGATAACCTAACAGTGTTAGAATGCATTTATTCAGAAAACATGTTAGTCACTTGATCATTACAACTGCCTCATCCTAATGTGTACATGGCAAACCTTGAGACCTGTCTGATGCAGCAGAAACTAAGCTCAGATACTACTAATCCTAGGAGACCTTGAAGCCAGGGCAACATTTTGTCTGGGGGTTGTTGGCTTTTTTTTTTTTTTTTTTTTTTTCCACAGTGATACATACCATCGAGTCAACAGAAGAGATAATAAATCTAATTGATCGCCTTGTACGTTATCTTAACACAGAGTCAGGCACACCCTGTCCTACAATATTTAAATGAAAGCCACACAGAGTCAACACGATGCCGGGGAAGAGAATAGACTGATATTCTTAATTCTGAAAAACTCTATTGGTAATCAATTGGAATGTGAGAGCAATTGAAAAGCTGTCCAAATTTCAATTGCAGTATAAGTTGGGAAACAATTTGAAAATAATAGCTCATACAAAGAGTTTTTGAAGCAGTCAATATGGACTTCATGTGAAGGACAAATAGAAATTTGGCAACATATGCCACGTTCAGCTACTGTGCCTCAGACAGCGTGTGTAGCACCCACTGAAGGATCTCCCCTCACATCAGAATGCAAAATCTTTCAGAGCGTGGCTCTATTGAGACTCTATTAAATGGGATATTCACTGAGAAAGCATTTCCAATGAATGCACATTAACGGGACTGTGAACATTCCTATTAATGTACAATCATTGCAAATGTATTTACATATGTGGTTTACTGAACTGATTCACATTAGAAATGTTTATCTTATATCTTTTACGGTATAGTGACGTTGCAAAACTGCTCGTAGGCTTGAGGATAGCTCCTGCCGTTACCCACAGACTCAGATCCAGTGCTAGGATTTTCTTTTTCTTATACAAGAGGCTAAATAGGTTGAAAAAAAAAAAAAACAGAAGGACACAAAAATTCCCCACGTTGTGATTCATTGATTCATTTACATGAAAAAAACAAAGTTCTCTGGTTAGATTTCACCTTCCATCACAAGCTATGGAAATAGAGAAAGTTTAGAATTCAATTATACATTTGACTTTGAGAGGATGTTGCGCCCCCCCCTTTTTTTTCCAAAGCTGATATGATCTCAGTGGGTCTAGTGCAAATAATGTAGAGGATCCACATCACGTACAACCCCCAGGCCTGCTGACTCTTCCCAATATTGAGGTCCTGTTTGGTATCCTAGCTTGCGTGATATATGTAATGCAAATATTTACTGCAGTTGAAAGGAAAAAACAGCAGCTAACTGATTTGGATATTTTATTCTGCTGCAAAAGGGCTTTCAAACTAGTTTTTAAGATAATGAGTATTCCAGAATGAAATCGTGGTGCAGGTCCCTCCTATCAGAAAGAGAATACCCCCCCCTCTCTATCCATGTGTCATTCATTTCTAACTCTCTTTAGAGGTTTAATCTTGTCTAGTGATTTTTCACCAGCAGACTAATGCTTCCCTCTGGGATGGTCTAAAGGTAGTGTGGCTGAGGATGGCCCAGATGGCTCCCGAAACTCCCTTCCAGCCCTAAGTTTGCAGTTTTGCTAGAGATGCCTTTTCCGAGGGCCTCACTCACAGATCCACACAAACCCAGAGCAGACGGCAGTTTGCCCACAGTGACTGCACTTGTACCTGCACAGACATGCAAATCAGGTGATGCATACTTAGTACAGTTGTGTGTTTATTAAATTTACTCACATCCTAATAGACCTGCCTGACAGGGGAGGAAGACGTTTTAAATGTTGATGTAGAAGGTGCTCTTTTTAAAAAAGACATCATGAAAAAACATAAATTAGGTGACTTCAGAGGCTGGTTTCCTTCATCTCTAACTTTAGTGGCTAAAGAAATCCATGTTCCCTAAATGGTTAACATGGGATTGAAGTTAAGCAACGATGACATTTGTCAATGTTTATAGCATATTTTCTCTGTGCTCTGAGTCCTCTCTGATCACAGGTATTTCAAATTTGAGCTCACCCTAAAAACAGATTTCCTTATTCATTCACGATGATGTTGCATTCTGGAAGGAAAGATGCCTAACAGGACAATTGTTACTTTCTTTAGAAGGGATTCCTAACCCAAGGACAGGGAGTCCTTGTGGGACCCCAAGGAGTTTCCACCAGTCCATTAGCACCAACCATTGCCTCCAAGGTGAAGACGTAAACGCTTGTTCAACATGTGTGTATAAATACGGTGATTACTAAAAGTCTAAAAAATTGATTTCAAAGTGTATGCATTGTATATGTGCAATCATGTGTTGTTCTCCAAGTACTTCCAAATGAAGAGACACTAAGATAAAGGCTACCATATGCAAACTGTACAACTTTGATAATTTTTTTTAATTAAAGGTTTCCAGCCTCCAACTAGATACAGTTACAAACCACTACTTTAGATAATCTTTGCTTCTCTCCTTTCTGTTATCAAAAGAGAACAAATGCAAGAACAAAATTTTATAATGCCTAGAAAATCCCCAAAGTGATGCTGACATAGGAATAATTACACCACTTTAATGTCTTCCGAATTCTAAATTTCCTACCAGATATCAAAGCTTCATGAAGACGATGACCTGCCCAAGGCTCCTCTGTCCCCACCCCAGACCTAAAAGGCCAAAGAAGCCTGTCTAGTGTCCTTATGACTCTGTCAAGTATTTTAATTGGTGGGACAGGTGTCGGGGGCTCTGAGGAAAATGTATCACAGAGGGTGCAATTTATAAACAAAAATGTTAAACTGAACTCACTATTCAATTAACAAAATCAAATTGTCGTTTTCCAGTTGATATTCTTTCACTGGAAGGATGTAGACTGACTTCATAATATTCTTATTTTCAAAGCCAGAAAGGGACATTTTTATTTTTATTTTAAGTATTAACTTATTTATTCATGAGAGACACAGAGAGAGGCAGAGACACAGGCAGAGGGAGAAGCAGGCTCCCTGTGGGGAGCCGGATGTGGGACTCGATCCCAGGACTCCCAGATCACGCCAAAAGGAGACGCTCAACCACTGAGCCACCCAGGTGCCCCCAGAAAGGGACATTTTAGTCATTTCTTCCTTTGACTTTATTTTCCAAGATCTCCAGGAGAAAATACTTTCAGACCTTTTCTAGGCACAAATTTCAGTATAACAAAATCTTTCCCTGACCCGGCTGTCTTCAGGATTTCTAACTTCTAATTGTGTCCATTCACTTTTGACTTGCCCCCTCTTTCTCCCATCTTGGTGGAAACTGGAACAACCTGATCATATTCTCTGTAATCTCTTAGAACTTTTTACATACTAGAATATGAATCTCAAATCATTTCTTGGCTTTCATGTCACCAAGCTGGAAAACCCAAATTTCTAAAGTTTTTGCCATGTGTCTAATTTTAATACCCCCTTTATGCTACTGTGACTCTCCTAAGAATTATCTATAATTTTAGTTATCCCATTCAGTTAGAGACCTTGACACTGAGTTCTGATCATTGTCAGTGTATTACGTGGGCCAGTGAATTAGTTTTTGGTTTCTTCTATTTGCGCCTTCAAGATATGATCTTTCAAAGATGCCACAGAGCCAAATTAGACCCAATTTGTGAAACAGGGAAATCACATCCTTTTCTGCAAGATTCCTGCATATCAAACTCATTTCTCAAGCTATATTTTTATTTTCCCAGAAGCATCTATTATAAATGAACAACTCTTTGGATAAAGGTGTTTGTTGTGGTTACACTTGATGAAAATCCAGAATATCTTACTGAAAAAGCATTGTGCATGTTCCAAACACATATCTCTCTCTCTCTCTTCAATGAAGATCTCACTAATACTCTTAGCAGTTTGCCATTTTTAAAGGACTCACCTTGCAAATATTTCTATCCAAGTCCATATAATTAAAGAAATCCATGAGAATAGCTTAAGGGGAGAACCTCTAATAAGTGGCACCCATTGGAGGAGCAGGAAAAATACCTTCAGTCCCTGGGATCAAGCCATTTGAGACTTTAGTTTTGATCCTAATCCTAATTTTTCAGGATTTGGAATTTTAAATGTTCATTGTTAGAGCTAATATCAGTATAATCAGCATTACGAGACCGTTTTCCTGTTTGCTAGTAACCAAGAAGCCAGAAGCTCTTCCTGCCTTCACAACTCGGAGAAACAACCCAAACTCTGAGACTATTAGCAAAGTTTTCTATTTTCTGCATTCCTGTTGCATTTATTATTTATGCCTTAAAATGTATCACTTAATCGTGTGTTGTAATGTTCCATGCAGCTTTTTCTTGTGTATTAGCTCTTGCTCCTCAGTAGGATTTTAAGATATAGTCATCATTAAATCATGATTATTATATTAAGTAGGTGATAAATAACATGAAATCCATAATAGATGAATGAAAGGAAGTGTAACCAATGTAACTCATTTATTCTTAGCACATTTTTTTTTTTTTTATCCAAGCAGGCTCTTTATTGCCATAGCACTTAACTAGCTCTCTCTACCACCCAATGTGCATGTGCTCCAAAACTGAGAGCTAATTTTAGTTTGCCTACAGGAAAGGGGAAACTAGTCTCTCCTGAGTGCCAATACCCCATAGGGCTCTCCGGTAGGCACCTACCACTGACAACATCCAGATGTTTCCAGATGGAAACAACTCCATGCTTCTCCTATCCCAAAGGCTCCTACCGTCCGTGGTCATGGGGTTTCTCTTGGTTTGCTTGTCTTTGCTAAGTCTCATCTCCAATAAAATAGAGAATTAAAAAGTCGCTGTAGTCTTGCTCCAGATTTAATCTTTACAGAAGAAAACTGAGGTATCATTCAATGAGACTAAGCCAAAAACAGGTCTTTCGGAGGAAAATAACTTACTAGTTTTCATTTTGCGGATTGACATCACAGAGGTTTCCCAAATACTCACTTGTCTTCCCAGGTATGTAGAGATACACCACAGGCTCCATGAGGCTCCAGGGCACTTGCAGCTGCTTAAGAAATAACTCGCCATACAACATCCCTACAACAGCAGTGCTGAAACGAGTAGAGTTAAATAAAACCCTCACTCCAGATTTCTTTAATGAAAGGGGTTTATCTTTTTTTTTTTTCTTTCCCTTGGAGTAGCTTTGAAACAAGGCTCATTCTCCAGGCGAGAATGGCTATGCTTTGTTAGCTGATTGCTTGTGACATAATTAGCTGACAATCTGGCACCAGGATATTATGTGCAAATAGGACAACAATGCAGGAAAGTGTGTGGTAAGGTTAACCAATTTGGAAGACTTTCCACATTAAAAGAAACCCTGAAAAAGTGAATTATACCCCGGTGTTGATCTTTTAAGCTAAAATCAATCTGAGTCATTATGATGGCTGTAGGAAAAAAAAAAAAAAAAAGGAGCAGTGCCAATCTGTCACAGGTTTAGAAACATTTGCCTTAGGAAATGCAAAACCTCCAAGGCGATAGCCCTCTTCCTTCCCTGGTAGCAGTGGAGAAGAGTCAGGACAAGTGCTAAGCTAATGATTAGGAATCAGGGGGCTGGTGTTAGAATCCACCACCCCGACACCCACAGGGAGTGTGCAAGCTTAACGTTGGTTCCCTGGAAGAATTTAAGTCATTTTTCTCCCTCTGACTTTATCTTCACATGTTATTTAGGGGGCAGATGATCACAACTCTCTGATAGAGGATGCAAACATGGAAACTGGAGAGGGAGATGGAAAAACAGGGATGCAGTCTCTGAGCCATGGATCATCCCCATTAGAGAGAAACAGAAAAGTCCCTATTTTTAGGGGGGAAAGAAAAAAGAACCAACTTAGCAGCCCGCCTTCAGCAAGTTTGTTTTGACATTCAAAGTGAAGTCTGAATTTCTCTTTGAAAGGCAATACACTGTTCAGTTGCTGCCATCTTATGTCCCAATCCATAGCTCGTCTTTTTCTCTCTTTTCTGTCCTTTTCCAGGGTGGAGTTTGCTTGGTGGCTGTTTTGCCACCTTTTTCTCCTTCTGGGCTGTCAGGTTTCTAGGGGGACCTGGACGGAGGATGCTTGAAGCACTTGTTAGTCGCAGCTGCTTCTCTGGAGGGTCTGATGAAGGGGGAGCGCCCCCCTGGATTTCACAGGTCACATCAATCACGCTGATCAGCCCCCGAAAGGCAACATATTGTCTGGGACCCGGCCAAGGAGGAGTATCAATTTCACAATTGCACTTATGTCTTTCAGCCAAGAACCGGTTTATTTTTGGCTCTTGAAGTCTGAGACTCACTTTGGAGCAGCATTTACACGTTCACGCTCTATGCCAGCCTCTCTGAGCGATAACTTCCTCTCGAGTCAAATAGAGGCATCTTTCCATAGCAAATAAGCTCCTGCCTCACATCCCTGCCCCCAGAGCCTTGTGTTCTATTTTGACAGAGTTTTGAGATTTTTTTTTTCCTTCTTCTTTTCCAGGATTAATTCTTCCCTCCAAGGGGGACAGATTTCCTGATGGAGGGGCCTCCTTTCAAACAAAGCTGGGAAAAGAAGCATCAGAACCTGTATTACTCTAAGAAAAGTTCAAGAGAACAGCAGTGCTTCTTCAATTTCTGCTGAGACCATTTAATAATAATAATAATAATAATATTAATAATCAATAACACTATGAGAAAGTTAACCCTGATGACTACATCAATTTTTGGTCAGGTACATTGTATGTCTTAAGGTATCTAAAATGATTGTTTAATACTGTACTTTGCAAACTGTGGGGAATCACATATCCTATCTTAGGACTGTGTCGAAATTCGACGTGGTTTGTTCATGTAAAATTCTGACCTGCGATTGCTTTGTATTATCTCTTCGCTTTAAAATATATACTCCTCTTAATCCATTTATTGCGATTGCTTTTCTATTTGCCCATTTTTCATCCTGTGCTCTTCTTGTCTGGAGTCCTGGCTCATTTAAGGAATAACATGCTTACCAGGAGATGTATTACCATGAAAATGAAATTAATCATTGAAACAAATATTTGCTGAGGAAAAAATAAATACATAAAAACATAGCTCTTAGAACTTCATGAGTAAAACTGCATCTTCCAATGACTGCAAATGTCTTGCAAAACATTTCCGGTTAATAAATTAGAGCAGATGATTAAAGTGTATTATCTAGCCATTTTTGCTTTGTAAATTATATAATGAGTTACAGAATTAAATTCAATGACTTTTAAAACAAGGTCCTATTTGGTTTTGATATTCACGAATTTAAAAAATAACATAAAAACTCAAAGCTGAATACTGTTAAATCCTTTTGTAAGAATAGCATCCCTGTAGCTTTAATGCCTAGTGACAGGAGCTTCTGTAAAACTTCTTTAATAATCAATGATTAAATACTTACTATGGCATTATTTTTGAGTTACATTTATTCAAAGTTGACATAAACCTATTACTGTCAGATACTTTTCTTCTAGTTCTGAATATTCCGAAGCAGATTTTTAACACCAGTTTCAAACACTAAATTTAACATGTTCTTTTAATAATTAAATAAGATAGGTTTCAAGTAGAGCTATGTTTAGGAAATACTGTTTGATCATGTTATTTTCTTTTGAATCATCAGAGGTAGGTGATACTTTTTTTTTTTTTTCAATTATTTTCTCAGATAGCAAACCATAAAAAGACATCATGATGATGTGTTCCTGAAAATTAACTCGAGAGTTCGGCTTTCGTTTTAGTGTGATTATATTACAGGCATTTGGAGCTGTAATAAGTGCTGAAACCTTATTGTGTTTAAATGAGGTAAGATATGTTAACTACCATCTGCAATAACTATCTTTGAAATGTACTGCAGGATTCTTTAAATACCTTTCAATGCTTTCCTTAAATTATTTTAAAATGCTTCCTCTGAGTTCTGGGAATAAAAATGATGCTTTTATAGCCTATGTTTACAATTTAACCTTTATATCTATAAACAATCTTGTTTAATTTTTTTTGGCATGGGGATTATTTGATCTAGCATTTCTTTTGTATTAATACAAAGTACTGCAAAATCTAATTTTAAATTCCATGCTTATTATTTCTCCAAAGGAGACTGTTGTGCAGTCAAGTTCATTTTAGAGGACACAAATGTTAATTAACACTTTCATATTAACCAGTATTTTGATAAAAATCTTTATTTTTTAACCCCATGCCTTACATCTGTTTTTAAATGTGAGTGACAGGGATGTCTTTTCCAAATTGCATATAGAAGGAAGATAAACGTTTGATGTCCATCGCATGGCATTATTTGTTATAGTGAGATGTTCCTGAGAATATGCAGTGAGTCTCATGTCTCCGAAATGTGGACTTTGATGGAGAAAACATTTTAATGTAGTTTTAATTAATTATACTCATGACATTCTCATTGATAAGTTAAAGCATTTGTTTCTCTTTAAATCATATATTAAATTGCATAACGTAACATTGAAAGTAGAGAAACGCTATTATTTGCCTAAGTGAATTTCACAACCTGTGATAATTTATCATTAATTTAACGGAGTTCCTTGACTTTCTTCATCTTGATTTTCCTGTTAGATATCTACTACTTCAATGCATAGCCAATATTATCATGCACTGAACTAAGTCAGCAGTTTTGACATCTTCATTTCAATGTCCTTTTCTGTACCTTCAGCAATGTTAATGTTACAAATTATAGGAGGGCATATTAATAGCCATACCCAAGAAGCAGAAAGAAAAGTGCATTTTTTTAAACTAAGTACTAACTTGGGATTTCCCGGGCCCATTGTCAAGTCAGCCGAACCCACAGCTCCTCCATTGTGATGATAATGGATTCCGTGTTGTTGGCGCAAAGGTCGTGAGGTCACCGTAAGCTCCTTAATGGACTGTGAAATAACTTTAACTGCATTAACCTCTCTGGATCACATGGGTGGCACCAACAGCCACTCCTGAAATTCTCATTCGCTTATAGAGACAATACCATTAGATTATTATATTTTCCATTTCGAATAGCAATAGGCTCAAAGCAATTATGCAGCTAAGCATTTCCATTAAGTGAATAAGATCTTAAAGAAGATTAACTAGAACATCACTTGCATCCAATGTGTGGGGATAAGAGTAGAGACTTCTGAAAATTTCACTGGACTTTCAGATACCTTAAACCCACAGGGTTTCCTACCTTACGTTTTAAGCTATTAAGTCATTGGGTGAATTGAAAATATCTTACATAGTATTGCCAGGCCGGAGGGAGTCTCCGTTCCCTAAGCTGAGCAATATACTTACAAGATAAACATTTTCCCCATCTACTGATTTTCCTAAATAAGAGAAATCATCAACTGTGAAACCACGGAACTGAGAACCAAGAACTCTAGCCAGGAAAAAACCACATTGAAGCCATATGCTATTTTTTTCCTGAGACTTTCCCCCAGGAATGTCAATGCTGTTGTTCTAATTTCTGTCTGCTGGTTGTTGTGTTTAAAAGACCAAAGGCTTTCCTTTGAAACCACCCAAAGCTGAGAAGCTCTTATTATCTGAGGGACAAGAATAAGTGGTCTGAGTTTGCATAGATATAATCAGACATCTATTTACCCACAAGTTAAGTCCTGTTGGGCAAGTATCCAAGTGAGATTTAAAGAGTACTATGGTCATCAGTATTATCATTAAAGTACCTCATTGTCTTCTGATATGACATAGCGAAAAATATATATTAAACACATTTTAATTGCTTTGATTTTCTAATGGGATGCCATGAACTGAAAAGTGAAAACAGACTATATTTCTTGGTTTTTAAGATGCATATTTTAAAGTTCTCAAAATTAGGATCCAATGTGCAATCAATTTTTATATTTACCTAGATTTTTTTTTAATTCTGGGAAATCTGCTATAATTGAAGTTGTCTCAGAATTAGGAAAATCTAGTTAACTAATTGAAGGTATTAACATCCTTTCTTTAACCTTGATCTGCATGTATATGTTTTAATCTTGGAAAAACTGCATTTTGAGGGGGAGATGGGAGTTCATTAATGTTTTGTTTTTTGTTTTTTTTTTCTAGAAATGAAAGGGGGAAAGCAGGTGAGCATAGCACTTTGGACTTTGGCATTGTTTGTTTGTGCTATGAAATCTGACAGAGGGGGTAAGTCACACTCTGCTAAAGCCAAACACGTCAAAAAAAAAAAAAAAAAAAAAAAAGCCAAACACGTCAAAATCTATTATTTGATCACAGGAGCTACTATCAGAAAAAATATATTTTGTGAAAATCTTTGCCTCTTTCTCTGAGAGCTGCTTTGCTTTATTTGGTCAGAGCTATGCTGCCTCTAACTTTTGCCCACCAAATGGATTAGCCAACTTATTATTCATTTGTTCAACAAGCAATTATTGCACCCTTTCTGTATGCCAAGCATTTTTGATAATCAGACATCCTGATGATAGAGACTGGCAAGTAAATTAGCAGTGAGGTATGATGAGTGTTATGCCTAAGGCCTGTAGAGAAAACACGGGAACTCGGGGAAGGGCGTCTATCGTCTACTTCCTTAACATTTGTTTTATATTTCTGTCTCCCTTTCAATCCAATTCACATTAAATGGGCTGTGTTTTCTGAACATGACAAAGGGGTTTAGAATAAGTTTTCTCAAAATGTGCCACTTTGGCTTGTGGACTGTTTTGAGCTAGAAGCAATCAAGACCCAGAAGACTCAAGACAAACTTCTAATTCTCTCTTAAACTACTTAAAAGTAATCTAGATAGGGGGCCTGGCCCAGAAAGAGAGCTATTACCAAGAGATGACTTTTTTTTTTTTTTTTTTTTAATCTAAATGACCTATCTGTATGTCAGGACAAACATCTAATTACCAAACATCTGCTCTTCATATGGTCCTGTGAATCACCCTCCTCCCCTTTGAAGTCCCAGGCCCCTATCCCATTTCTTAGCTCAAGATAGTATATAAGCCTCAATTGTCTGGCTTATCCTTGGATCTTATATTCTTCTTATGGGATGCCTGTATTAACATAATTAAATTTGTCTTTCTACTGTTATCTGTTTATGTTAATTTGGTAATCAACATAAGAGCTAATCAAAGAACCTAGAAGGGTAGAAGGAAAATTTTCTCTCCAATAATGGCAATGCTTACTTTGCTCCCCTTCTAACTTTCTGAGTTGGCTTTTCCAGCCTACTGGAGTCTGATGCTAGCTATATGGAATTCTAATGAATGTGTTCAAGATATCAGACATGACACGTGAGTTACTTGCTTGACTCAAGACCCAATTACAAAACACAGAGCAATCAATTAGTTTGGCTACAAATATGTATAAAGCATCTATCCTTTGATACAGCAAATGGCCAAATGGACTTTTTTACTCACTTGGTGGATAAAACCAATTTAAAAGTATATAGTGTATCCAGCAATGTATCAAAAGAATTATACATCATAACCAAGTGAGATTTATTCCAGGGATAAAAGGTCAGTTTAACACCTGAAAATAAATTAATGTAGAACATCCTATCAATAGAATAAAAATCAAAACCACATAGTCATCTCAATAGATGGAGAAAAGCATTTAGCACAATCCTACACTTTTCCATGTTAAAAACATTCAACAATCTAGAGACATCAACAACAACAAAAAAAACCCATAGCTAACATTATACTTTAGCTAGGGTAATTAGGCAAGAGAAAGAACTAAAGAAATACAGATTAGAAAAGAAGAAGTAAAGCTATTTCTATCACAGGTAATGTACACTTAAGTATAGGAAATCCTAAGTAAACTACACACACAAACAAAACTATTAAAACTAATAAATGAGTTCAGGATACAAAGGTTTCAGGATACAATACAATGAAATACACAAAAGTCAATTCTATTTTAGTTCACTTGCAATGAACAATTTGAAAATACAATTAAGAAAATAATTTAATTCACAATAACTTTAAAAAGAATTTAATAAAATTTATGAATAAAAATACATGAAAAAATATTAAAATTTTTGAATAAATTTAATAAAAGAAATGCAAAACTTAACTTGTACTCTGAGAACTATGAAACATTGTTAAAAATAAACAAAGGGTATCAAGTAAATGGAAAAACATTCCTTGTCATGGGTTAGAAGTCTTAACATTGTTAAGACGGCCATATTACACAAACTGATCTATGGGATTCAACACAATCCCTATTCAAATCTTAGCTGACTTCTTTGAAGAAATTAACAACTTGATTCTAAAATTCATATGAAAGTTTAAGGACCTCAAAATAGCCCAAATTATTCTGAATAAAAAGAACGAAGTGGGAGGATTTAGAATCCTTGATTTCAAAACTTAATCCAAAGCGACAGTAATCATGACTGTGGTACTGGTACAAGAATAGATGTAGAGATTAACAAAATAAAGCCAAGAGTCGGGATCCCTGGGTGGCGCAGCGGTTTGGCGCCTGCCTTTGGCCCAGGGCGCGATCCTGGAGACCTGGGATCGAATCCCACATCAGGCTCCCGGTGCATGGAGCCTGCTTCTCCCTCTGCCTCTCTCTCTCTCTCTCTCTCTGTGACTATCATAAATAAATAAAAAAAAAAAAATAAAAAAAATAAAATAAAATAAAGCCAAGAGTCTAGAAATAAACCCATACATCTGCGATTAGCTGATTTTAAATAAGGGTACCAAGACCATTCAGTGGCAGGGGGGAAAATAGTTTTTTCAACAAATAGTGATGAGGAATTCCCCTCTACTTGCTAAATGGGAGGCTTCCTGATTCATGAATCTCTTAACAAAGTCAATGAGATCTTCAAATTTAAAAAAACAAATAGTGCTAAGAACAGGATAGCCATATGCAAAAGAATGAAATTGGACCCTTACCTTATGTTATATAATAAACTAACTCAAAATGGATCAAAGACCTAAATATAAGAACAAAACTTATAAAACTCTTAGAAGAAAACATAGGGGTAAATCTTAATTATTTTAGATTTGTCAAAAGATTCTGAGAAATGACCCCAAAACTATGGGCAAAAAAGAAAAATAAAGGAAAAAATGGATATATTGGATTTCATCAAAGTTAAAAGCTTTGATCTTCAAAGGGCACCATCAAGAAACTGAAAAGACTGAATAGGAGAAAATATTTTCTTTTTTTAAAAAAATATTTTATTTATTGGACACAGAGAGAGCACAAGCAAGGGGAGTGGCAGGTAGAAGGAGAGGGAGAGGCAGGCTCCCCAGTGAGCAAGGAGCCCAATGTGGGATTCGATTCCAAGACCCTGGGATCATGGCCTAAGCCAAAAGCAGATGCTTAACCAACTGAGCCCCCCAGGTGCCCTAAGGAGAAAATGTTTTCAAATCATAAATGCATTAATGGACTGATAAATAGAATATAGAAGGGCAGTTGTAACTAATAATAAATAGAACCCAATTTAAAAATGGGCAAAGGATCTGAATGGACATTTCTCCAAGGAATATATACCAACAGACAATAAGCACATGAAAAGATGCTCAACATCAGAGATATTGTGATATAATAAAATATATATTTTTGGTCTTAGTCCCCCATTCCCAGCACAAGAACTTCTGAAATCTTTGGAATTTTGGAGTGTCTAATGTTTTACATCTTACTGGGTTTTTAGGAAGCTTTAGGATGAAGGCTGGTCATCAAAAAGACCAGACCTTGACTAGAAGCTTAGAACTTTCAACCTCATCCCTAATCTCTAGGGAGGGGTGAGAATCTGGAGACAGAGTTAATAATTATTCATACCAACTGATGAAATCTCTAAAAAGCCTAAACAACAGGTATCAAGGAGCTTTATAGTTGATAAACACATCCATCCTATCCCCAATCCACAGGATAGAAGCTCTTGTGATTGGGACCATTCTAGACCTCATCCTGTGCACCTCCTCATCTGGCTGTATCCTTTATGACATCCTTTATAATAAACTGGTAATAGTAGGTAGAGTGCTTTCTCGAAAATTATTGAAATGGAAGAGGAAGTTTTAGAAATCCCTGATTTATAGCCAGTATACCAGAGGTACGGGTGACAATCTGAGACTTGCAACTGGGTGTCTGAAGTGGGAGCAGTCTCATGGGACTGAGACTTTAATCATGTGGGGTCTGTGATAACTCTAGGTAGATAGTGTCAGAGCTGAATTGACTTGTAGTCAATGCAGTTGGTGTCTGGAGAGTTGGAAAATTGGTTGGTATAGGAAAAAACCCTCACATGTTTGGTTTCACAAGTGTTATGAATAAAAACAGTTCAACATCATTATGCATCAGAAAACTACAAAACAAAATCACAATGAAATATCACTTCACACCCACTGAGATGGCTAGAATAAAAAAAGTCAATGAAAAGTGTTGGTAAGAATGAGCAGGGGCACCTGAGTTGGTTGGGCATCTGCCTTCAGCTCAGGTCATGATCCCAGGGCCCCCCCGCTCGGAGAGCCTCCTTCCTTCTCTGCCTCTACCTCTGTATCTCATGAATAAATAAATAAAATCTTAAAAAGAAAAGAAAGAATGATCAGAAACCATAACCCTCACACATCACTGAGCAAATGTAAAATGGTGCAGCTGCTTTGGAAAACAGTCTGGTAATTCCTCAAATGATTAAACACAGGGTCACCAGATGAGCTGATAATTCTACCCCGGGTATATACTCAAGAGAAAGGAAAACAGCCACACGAAAACTTGTACATGACTGTTTAGGTGGATACTATTCATAATAGCCAAAAGGTGGAAATAATCCAAATGTCCATTCACACAAATCAATAATCTATTCCATTCATACAACTGAATATTATTAAGCCACAGAAAGGAGTGAATGTACTGACACATGCTACAACATGGAGGAACCTTGAAAACACTGTGCTAAATGAAACAAGCTAGTCACAAAAGATCATATTTACTATGATTTCATTCATATAAAAGTCCAGAATCGGTAAATTTATAGAGACAGACAGTAAATCAGTGGTTGCTTAGGGCGGTGGAAGACATAAGAGAAGTGAGTGGAGGAATGATGGCCAAAGGGTGTAGGTTTCTATTTGAAGTGATGAAAATACCTTACAATAGACCGTGGTGATGGTTGCGTATATCCATGAATACACTAAAATGTATTATATTGCACCCTTTAATTGAATGAATCATATCACAAACTGTTAAAAAAAAGAGAAAATTCTGTAATAAACATATTTAAGTCATGTACTCTAGAACTACCAAATTGCCTTACATAAATGGGAAATCATTTTCTATCAATAAACATGCAAGATAAAGAATTTACTATTATCAGTGTTATACCTCAGGAATCAGGTTGGGGTAGGAGTTAAAGCAGTTAGCAAGAAGTCTTGGAGGTGATAGCCAACTTGAAGTTTCATGTGCAAAAGTTTAGGTTGGTATGTCCTATGCCCTCATATCTAGATTTATACAAGCAAGACTAGGAACTTGAAAATTCAATCCTAAGCACTCAAAATATTTCAAGTCCAATTATTTGAACATATTCCATATTTTCTTAGTTGGAAGCCAACGACTGCCTTAGTCTTGCCTAAGTAATTGCTAGTTTTTCCTTAATAAATCAGATTGTAGCATAATTATTGTTTCCATGTGGTATTTTCCATTACTCAGAGTTGTATCATGTCTACCTTCTTGCTGCAGTTTTTAAATAACACCTGATCTCCTCCATAATAGGTACAAGTGTCAAAAATGATATTATTTTTAATATTCCAAAATGGAGCAATATTTAACAAGTAAATGTATGAGCACTTCAGGATAAATGAAACCACTGGACCCAAAGAGAGACCCTGAAATATTTCCTGTCCCTGTTCAGAGGAGAGATAATGGGTGAACGTCTTTCTGTAAGTGTTCTCGCTGAAGTTTATTTGCTTCAGGTCTTAAGGTGGAGTAGCATTTTGCCATGAAGGATCCTGTAGCCTTACATGGCGCTCTGTGAGGTGCTTTACCTTCACAGGTCTTGCTCCCATTAGTCCCTATTGAATGATGGATTTTTAATTCACATGGGCATTTTTCATATATCAGAAGACAATTTTAAAAACCCTGGAGATACCTATATTCATTTCACATCCTTGAAGGACATTTCAAAATTCCCTAGAGGGCTGTTTTTTTTTCTTCTCTGCAATGTACATGGTGTAGGAAAATGTTAAGCACTATTCTTGAGTACTTGGTGTTTCATCTTTAGGAGGGGATGATCAGGAAATCCAGTGGGCTGGTGCCCTGAAGTTGGCCTGGTGACTGAACCTTAAGGTAATCACAACATCGAGACCCAATTACATGGTAAGAGTCTCGGTCACTCAATGGTAGTGTACTGTGTGCCTATTGTGTGCAAAGCACTGAGCCAGCTGGTGAGAGACTCAGCCCAAAGGCAATGAGGGAGACGATGTACATACATAGCCATCCTTTCAGACTATGTGTAATGAAAGCCATTGGAAATATATAAATTTCTGCAGGAATCCAGAATGTGAGGAGCTAATATTCGCTTCATGGAGATGGCGGAGTTTGAGTTGAAACTTGAAGAATGGTATTTCAACAGATTAAAGGAGCGGTGAGCACACTAAAGATACAGGTAAAGTGGGTAAACAAAGAAATGTAGACCTTGGGATACATCTGACTTTTAAAGTGCATAGTGACATTTGGCTGGACCATAGAAAAATAATAGGAAAGAAGCATGGAAAGCTCATTGAAGCATGCTCATGAATGAGATTAGAATATCAGTTTATGAAATTTGGATTTTATAAAAGGGGATGACAATTAGCTGATGGTGAGAAGTCCGGGCAAATGTTAATAACGGTTTTCAAGATACATGAGGTCTTTCTAGCCTATACAGCAAGTGGCATTTATCAGCTGAACCCACAGAAGTGGGAGATGGACTGGAAATAGTGTAAAGGAAAGGAGGGAGGCCCAGTTCACTCTTGGGCACCAACATTAAGATGCAGAATAGAAGTGAGAATGTGAAAAGAAAGCCCTTGATTGGGGAGGAAGTGATATTAGATCAAACATCTCAGAACATACCCGAATGTGTTCCTGGGCAGCAGGTGGAAGCATGAGATTAGTGTTTGAAGAGAAGTCAGAATTGTAGGCTATAGGTTTGGGATCCACCTACACACCAGTGATGCCAGAAAGCCTTGTGAACTGATAAATAAAGAGAATGGATTACATATAAAATAAAATAATTTAAGAGATGTTATCTGGAAATAAAAGATATCCCTGGAGGAGAAAAGATAGGTGGGAAAAAGAAACAACAAAACCCAGAGAAAAGCCAAGGACGGAATATGGAGGACACTCACATTTTCAAACCAGAAACGAGTCTAGACAAAGACGGTTATTAGAAAGGCAAGAGAGAAGGTGGAGATAATTTCAAGGAAAAGAAGTTAGGAGACAAAGGAGGAATAATGACCACAGACTCAAAGGTAGGGGCTTCACAGTGAGGAAGCTGTTTGGAGAGAAATCATCAAACAACAGAACTGAATATATAATAATACTGTTATTAACTTATAGTTATATAAAACATTTGCATAACTCATCAAGCACTTTCAAAACTCCTGAGCAAGGTAAGGAATTGTACTAATACAGTTAGTTTTTAAAGCAAGGTTTCAAGCTTCAATTTCCATTTACAGAAAGTGTGAAACCAATGAGAAAACCAGCAATAGATCAGAGAAAAGGCTAATTATCATTTAGAGTGTAATTAATGCACCTTATAACTAATTAATAGAGACTAACCTCCATGAGACTCTCGAATTCCTACATCATTTGTAAGTGGATCAATTTTATATACCCGTCTCATATTAAAAAGGAAAAGTGACCACAGTTTTGAATTTAAAAAAGGGAAATGTAAAGGTCAGCTTTAATCTTTATAACTGTAATAAAAATGAGACAACTTTTTACTAAATTCAAAGGTTAAATAAAGGAATCAAGAGAGAGAAAAGGTGTGTCCAGGACAATCATTTTTAAACTCCAGAAGATTAAGCAGACCCCAGAGATAGACCAGAAGCTATACAAATCTCCCCTCACCAATAAAACATTTATCTTTTATTTTTTAAAGATGTTTTTCTTTACCTAAATATGTATCATGAAAAAGATCTTTCCCTGCAAGCAATTTAAACTCCAAGTTCTACGAAGGAAAAACTGCAAATTTAGCAAATTGCTTCCTTTATTATTTTCTAAGTGACTACCTCAAATATAAAGGCCATTTCATTTGGCTCATCGGGAAGTCCTTTTGTTTGTTAAGGTTAACTATATTTAGTTAGGAGAAGATAATTCTATAACTGCTTTGAAGGGTAACCTTGACTGCTTCGATAAAACATTCCGTTATACAATCTTTCGTGCCATTACGAAATATTAGCACATCCTGGGGGGCTGGGTGGAAATCACTCTTCCCAGTCAGTGGAGTTAGATTTGTTGAAACATTACGTTTGAACACATGCAGACCTTATTTTGACCTGAAATTTGTAATATATCTTACAACTTTAGGATTTTCACAAAATCCCTCTCACTGGACTATCTATTTATTTATTTATTTATTTATTTATTTATTTATTTATTTATTTTTAATTTCAATTTTTAAAAAAGATTTTATTTAATCATGAGAGACAGAGAGAGAGGCAGAGACATAGGCAGGGGGAGAAGTAGGCTCCCTGTGGCGAGCCCGATATGGGACTCAATCCCGGGATCCAGGGACTATGCCCCCAGCTGAAGGCAGATGCCCAACCGCTGAGCCACCCAGGCATCCCCTCTCACTGGACTCTAACAAAAACTCTATGTGGTAAGCAAATCAGAGATTACAACTCCCATTTCACAGATAAAGAAAATGAGCCAGAAAGGGGATGGGAACATTCAGAGGACGTATTGCAAGGTCGTAGCAGAACCCTGTCTTTCAAGATAAGCAGGGACACGGTGTCTGCTCACTTGGGACCTGTTTTCCATGCTGGAATATAAGCTCCCTAAAGAGTATGGTTCATTGGTGCAACCCCCGTATCCAGCTCACCATGGCCTAGTAGATAGATATTAGATGCTCACTAGTTATTTCTGAAACAAATGGGTAGACAGAAATTCAAATCATGATGGATAAGCATCAACAACAATAGTGGCTGCATTAATGGAATGAGGACAGAATCTGAATTACAGAGAATGTGTGAAACTTGAGTGAGCATTATGAAGATAGTCTCTTACTTGTTTGAATAGGTTTATTAAATATAAATTACCCATCTCAATGGACAATTAAATGATTTTTAGTAAGTTTACAGAATTGTGCAGCCGTCTTCACAGTACAATTTAGAACATGTCTATCATTTCCAAGAGACTGTCTATGTCCATTTTCATCCATTCTCCATTCCTACCCTGAGTCCCAAGCAACCGCTAATTTACTTTCTGCTAGAGTTGCCTTTTGGAGGGGACATTTCATATAGATGGAATCATACATTTAGTGGTCTTTGTCTTGGGCTTTTTTTGCTTAGCATGTTTTTTGGGTTCATCCATGTTGTAACATGTATCAGTAGTTCATTCCTTTTCATCGCTAAATAATATTCCATTGCCTGGAGAGACCACATTTTGTTTATCCAGTCACCAGTTGATGGCTATCGGGTTGTTTTTACTTTGTTGAAAATCAACTGACCATAAATTTAAGAGTTTATTTGTGTATTCTCAGTTCCATTCCGCAGATCTATATGAAAGATTGTGTTCTTGGTTGTTCCACACTTCAATATTTGCATATTAATTCATTCAAATATTTTTGAGCCTCAAAATACAGCAGGCATTGTGCTGTGCAGTGAGATTGAAAATAAGTGATGAAAAAATAAGAAAATAAGCAATGAATCTTCATCATTAGGCAGGGTCAAAAGTTTGGTAAAGGATTGGTGCAATCTACTTTAGATAATCAAAGAAAAGTACAATTTTTTATTGGGTTTCTGGTTGCTCTATCAGAAAAGACTTTGAATAGTTATATTTCCTTATGTTTATTTTTATGATCCCATGTCACAATTTGGGATTATGTGATTATGTGCTTGTTTCTAGTACATGGAAGGAAAATGCTAGAGAGGTTGTATTTATTTATTTATTTATTTATTTATTTATTTATTTACTTACTTACTTACTTAAGAGAGATAGTATGTGTACCAGTGGAGGAGGGGCAGAGGGAGAGGGAGAGAGAATATTAAGCAGGCTCCCCACCCAGAGGGACAGGTGAGTCATGGGGCTCAATCTCACAACCCTGAGATGATGACCTGGGCTGAAATCAAGAATCGAATGCTTAACTGACTGAGCCACCCAGGCGCCCCTGAAGAGATTATTTTTAAAGCAATTAGAACAATGTAAGTGCCCAGAACACAGAACACAGTAAGTGATACATATGTATTTGTTAATAATAACCTGGTTAATAATCTGATAATAATAATATCTGGTAAGTAAATACTGCTGTCATTTCCAAAAGATGAATCCTCCCTTTAAGAAGGCAAATATTCCTATCTTCTGAGAACTATAATACCAAGTGCTAAAACGTGATTAAAGAAACAACCTAGGTGATCCAAACATACTATTTAACATTTCATGAGGCAGGCAGTCTCCATTCTCCCAGGTCCAGAAAACTGAAAAATGAGTCAGAAGCTAGGAAGTTTTTGTAGGATAAAGAATTAAAGAAAAAGGGAGAGAAAAACAGAACATATCTGGCGAGGCCTGCAGACAACCTTGTTTGGGATGAGAAGGAACAAGTATGGAGCGGAGAGTTGACTTGGTCTTTGGGGATTGGCTGATGGGATATACTGCCTTTCTGATCAAAGGGAGCATTTACAGGAACATGAAAGTTATTTAAGTCTTTGGTTTGCTGACATGGGATCCTGGGCAGAAGCAAGCTCCATCTTGGGCTTAAGAATTTCTTTCAACACAAAATATGCTCTCTATCAAAAATTTTACTAGAAGATACTCTGATCAGCAAGATCAAATAATATTCAATAATTTGTACAGTTACATCAACTAGAAGGGGTTGTAACTAGATAACTAGAAGGGATCAACTAGAAGAATGAAAAATTACTGAAGTGGTCTTCTGACAATGAAAACAAATGAGAATAATTTCAAAAGGCTAAGAACCATCTTGCATAATTTTGATAATTTAAACCATAAAAATATTTTTAAAAAGTTTTAATACTGAGAAAGTTCATTCTTGACCCTTGTCTAGTGGAATGTAATGATATCATTAGAAAAAAAGCTATTAAAGTTGAAGTGAGTTAAACATGCCTACCTGCCTTCTGGAGAGTTTTTTCAGATTGTACGAAAAAGCTCCAGTGCCCAGAAGGCAGTGTTGGGCCACCATCAACACTCATTCTGCTTATCATTGATGGCAGTACTTAAAAGTCAATCCAAGAAATGTCAAATTATGAAGTGGAAACAAGTGATTAAGCAGAATGGGATAGAAATTCTTCAAGGTTTTGAAAATCATTTTGATCCTCAGAAAACACTATTTATTTTAATTTCAAAGGATTTTTGGCTGTATCTCATAAAACTGGCCAGAGGGAATATTGCTTTTCTGAATGACCTTATGTATATCATTGGACCAACAAAGAACTATAACTTTCCCTTTTTCATCTTGGCTTCCAGAAAGCTTAAAACTGAATTTAGTGTCAGGTTGCTGCATCGATCTCCAAGTTGGTTTTATTATTATTATTATTATTAATTATTATTATTATTATTTTCGTACTTTAAAATGTCCAATCTAAATGATTATTTTATCTCTTTTTCTTTTACTATAAGATACCTCATTTTTTAAAAAATCAGACCAGAGTACAATTTTTTTTAAAGAAAGAATTCTGAGATACCACATTCCAAATCTCTCACTAGCCGATTACTTCTCTACTTTTCCACACTCAGAAATGTATTATCACCCCAACCTAAGTCCAAATAATCTAATGGATTATCTTTTTCACCAATTAGAGGGAATCTTCTTTAGAAATAGGATTTTGTTTTTTTTTAACATCCTGTGTATTAGTAAGATTGATGTTTTTATTTTTAACACATCTTAGTGTTAATGAACAGTCTATAGAAATAGTTGAAAGACAGCACCAGTATATAAAAATTCATAATATAGATTCTGAAATCAATATTGCAATATAACCTGAGAAAATTCTTTTTAGGGAAGTTTAGGAACTATTGTGATAAACATGGGCTTTTATTTTCTGTTTTATCTTTTTACTTGCAAGGTGTATGTTATTCTTCTGGTAGCATTTGATTTAAAATGTGAATTCTAGCAGAATAAGAACCATACCAATGGGAACCATTCCAACAGGACAGCTGTTCAACCATGGTTTTATTATAGTACAATAAAATTAAAAACTAGAGGCATTTGAGATTATACATATAATAAGTATTATATGTAATATAAAACATAAATATAGTTGGTATGCAATTAAAAACAAATTGAAGTGACATTGCATGATCATGATAAGATATTATTCTCGACTTCAGCCAACATTCAGAAATATACATACCTGGAAACTATTCTGGACATGCTGATTCAATAAGTCTGGAATGGAGGGCTTCTGGTGTGTGGTTAGGCTGAGAACCTGAAATCAGACCACAGTAAATCTCAACATCCTACCTAAGGAAATAATCAGAAATGAAAAAAAGAAAAATGCATAAAGATGTTCATCACTGAATTATTTATCATAGTAAATTAGTGATTTGCTACTAAGTAAATTGAGTAAACTATGCTGTATAAATGGACCAGCAGGGGCTATTTATAATTATGAATATGGAGAATTTAAAGACACAATATATTTTTCTAATATGAAGAGTCCACTAGAAATGGAGGCTCCACAGGTCTTGTTTCCCTGTGGTTCACTGTCTTATCCCTGAGTGCTTAAATAGTGTCTGACACATTGTATGTGCTCATTAAATACTCGTTGAATGAAAGAATGAATAAACAACCTGAAAAATAGAATATTTTTCTATTCTGAAAAATAGAATACAAAATTGCATATATATATATAAAATTCTTTATATATATACATATATGTATTAATGATTTCTTTAGGTAATTCTTTATATATATATAAAGATATATATATTTATATATATGTATATGTATGTATATATATATAAAGAATTACCTAAAGAAATCATTAAAAATTTAAAGGGAATGTGCTATTTGGTTTTCATGGAAAAAAAAAACAAAACTAAAAGCCAAATAAAAATTTTAAGTGAGAATCTGTATCCACGGCATCTGTTAAACTATTACATGGCAAGGTAATTCAAATCTTGACTGTGGAAATTCATGAAAATATTTACTCACAGATTCTCCTAGATCAAAAACCTTAGAATTATAATCAGTCAGGCAAGGGTGGGAAGATTGATCTTGGCAGGAAAATGCCAGAGATGGAATCCAAAAGAATGCACAGATAGACCCCACGTGTCTCTGAAAAAACTGCAATTACAACCTCTCCCCCTACCCCCTATCAAATGGTTTCTATAGATTGAATCTGATTCTTGACACTTAACTGTGCTTCTCGTTGACGTGGAGGGCACTCTGGCTCTGTGTGTCTCTCTCATGGCAGAGGAGGCCTGTTGGGCACATAAGGTGCACACAAACGCTTGATGATTGACTGCTTGATTGGAAAGAGGAAGATATGAGTCTGGAGGACAGACTGTCAGTTCCAGATGGTTCCCTGAGGAAGAACAGGAGGCGATCCAGGAATCTCTGCCCCAGAAAAACCACAGGCTGTCAATTACATGCATCAAGCAATGTGGAGAAGAGGCAAAGTGGAAGCGAAAAAGAACCAAGAAGTTATTCTTCTTGAATGTACGGTTTTTGCACTATTTTCATCTCATCTTTACCAATTTGCAGGATCTTCCCGGGAGTGCTTGGGTCCAGGTACTGTCCCCCAAACGTCTATACATCGCTTCATGTTCTAGTTATGATTAAAGTAAAAACAAATAGGCTTCATGATTCTATTTCAGGTTTTTCTCCCAAGCACCATCCTTTCAATAATTTTTCCTCCTCCTCTTTTTTTTTTTTTTTGAAAAAGTTTATTTGCTGCCAAAGAGAAAGTGTGGGTCTTTGTTATTAATGTTGTAGAAATACAAATATGTCCACCTCAGAAAGGAGTCTTCATTAACTCCCACAGCCCAGAAAATTAAGGCACGCCTCATCAGGATCCGAGCTTGCTGTCGACTAAATTGCAAGGGACTAGTTGAGTTGCTGGGGTTCATAATGCTGATAGAGCGGTTTCCACGTGAATGAAGGATAAACAGCGATTAATTTCAGCCAATAAATAATGGTTTGAGGCCCACATTGAAAGAGGAACAATTACTTTTCCATTTTTCCTGCCAAATGAGCTGATAAGAGAAAACAGGGGAGTTGGCCACGTAAATCAGTCTTAATTTTATCTTCCCCATTAAAAAGCAGCCATTAAGACCATCTTCGGCTCATTTCATCCTCCTCTTGTTTCACTTTTTCAATTTGCACAAAAGGGGGGAGTTTGCTCGTCATAAAATTTCACTTTGGCCAACCTATCATTTGCATCTGGGCCAATAAATAGCAATTAGCATAAACATTTAAATCAGGAACTGGAACAAATTCTTGTTCCCCCAGCAAGCTGTTAAATTACAGTATTTTACTATATATAAGAAGCACTAAACAAAAGATCTGTCGGGCGCTATTATCCTCTCTCGAATAGGACATGGTTGAAAGAGAAATAATAACTCCAAACCCACAAACTCCTCACTCGGATCCAGGGTGTCTGTCTCCTGTGGTCTTGACCTGTAGAATCAATGTTTCTTGCCGACTGTGTAAGTTCTCGACCAAACAAGGAAGTTTTAACTCGGGTTTGTAAAGGATAGTAATTTCATTAAAAATAAATACATGCTCTGCATTATTACTAAAAGTTGATCAACAAGAGTTGTTTTGAGCTCAAATCAAAGTCCACTGCACAAAATGTATAAGATGTATATAATAGGGAGATGAGAATTGGCTTCTTCAGGTATTCAGGTGCCTTCCTGAGTTCAGAGGAAAAACTGTGATCAAAATCTCAATGCAAAAGGGTTCAGGCCCAGGGCTCATCCTGTCCTTGCTCCTTTCTCACAGTGGTCCCTGGAGATGGTTTTTCAGAAGAGATCCTTTGTCTTATACAGCATGGTTCTCAAAGACAGAAAATATCCCCAGATATTTGTCTAAACCTTTGTCTAAACCTAGTTGGATTCTTGGTTCATGTTCTCTCTTGACATACCAGAGGGCTATGATGAGGCTTGATAGAAAGATATTAAGAGGAAAAATATAGAGAATGGCCCTCGGTGACTATCTCCAAACCAAGTATTAAGCCTGGCACCTTTTTCCCTTTCATTGTCAACCAAAACTTAGTTCATTATTTATCTATGGCTCATTGAAAGTCAAGGTGAGTGCTTCTCTTGATTAGGCCCTAATTAATTTTGGCTGGAAACCCAGAATGGAACAGAGTGGTTTTGATGTTTTTTATGAAAGCTTTCACTGGAAAGATTTGGGTTTACCAATGAAATGTTAACTGCATCCGGTTTGCGTATACGTGAAATGTTTATTTGCAATTACGTAGGTTGCCGTGAGAAGACACTGAAAATTTGAATCGGTCGTTCCCTACTGCTATTATTGATAAATTATTTTCTTATTTCTACAGGATGCTTAAAAAGGAAAAAAAAATTGTCTCACTTCTACAGAATTTGAACATAGTCAACATGGCGTCAACTAAAAACATAAGGGCAATGCTTCCACCATCTCTGGAACTAGCCAAATGTTAGATGACGTTGCTTCGATTTCTCACAAGACATCAAAAATTGCATAAATCTCAGTTTTGAGTTTACAGTTTATCATTTGAGTCATGTGGATGTGCATAACCTCCTTTATTCCCTACACTGTCTATCTCCCATCGAGCTATGCACTGCCTCTTATCCTGTCATACCTATTCTTGGACCCTAGGGAAAAAACAGGAGAAAAGAAGAAAGAGGTGTTTATGTTTTACCACAATCTACAAGGGAATGAGCAAAATTAAAGGCACCAAGAACCAGAGACTCTCTCCTTCTCAATTCTCTCAACTGCTATCTTCCCAAAGTAGACGATCATCAATTTATTTAATCTACAACTGTTGGGGCCTGATGTCGGCCAAACTCTGGTGAAGCCAGTGAATGGAAGGTCTGTGGCCTTCTCATTTTGGGGGTTAGAAAATTTAACATAAGAAGTGAAGATATTCACCAGGGTATGGGTCAATAAATTTGTTTTTTTCAAAAGATATATTTTTTTTAAATTTTTACTTTTAAGTAATCTCTGCACCCAACTTGGGACTTGAACTCACAACACGGAGATCAAGAGTAGCATGCTCCACCACCAACCCGGTGCCCCTGGATCAATAAATTTCAAAGCACTAATAATTATATTGGTTTGCAAAAGCACAGAAACTGCTCTCGGTCTCCCTACTGTCCATCGTATTGGAGTCTAAAAATCCAGATACTGTTTGCAACCACAGCACACATTTCAGCACACTCCGGTTGGTCTGTAACACTGATGATGGAGAACATTTGACACATGTTCAATATTTTGTTAAACTGAAAGGAAAACCGTGTTGAGACAGTTTCTCAAGAAACCCGGGCCTGGTGAAGAGACGCTCTGTATGCATCTCAGAGAATGTGGCCAAAACAATACCACGTGTTGCCACATCAGCTTCCAGTTTCCTGTGCAATGAGACTGTGGCTGGCTAAATTCTGGTGAATGAAATATGGACAGAAACGATGAAAATCACTTCCAGGCCTCGCCCTAAAATATATCCCTTCTTTCTTTCCTTTCCTCAGTAAACCTGGGCCTAGCGGTTTCAAGTGCAGTAACTCAGAGATGAAGAAGAGCAGTCTTAGACCATAAGAGGAATGGAAAATCCACTTTGAGTACATGCGACCACTAAGACTTCAGGGCTTGCCTGTAATGGCAGCTGTTTGCTTACCCCAAGTACTGAAGAATGGGTAGGAAACAAGTAGGATGATTAAAAAAAAAAAAAAAAAGCTTTGATTAGGACAGCCAGAGATTCAATTTATAAATGGCTCAGAGCTACAGAAATGCTTTTTTCTCATTAGCTTAGAGAATAATGCAAATCAATGTTGAGCAAAGTAAATAGTAAATTAGGGCAGAACGGGGCAGAGGTACGTGCACTGGGATCAATAGGAAACAGACAATGCCTCTTCTAAGGTAAAGAATTAAATGAGCAGCTAAGGAGTTAACATTAAATTGTCTAGTCCCAGGGCAAATTGCACAGGAAGTAGGGGAAATGGGCAATGGGGAACTTTCAGATGGAATTAAGAAAAATGAATGGCAAAAATTATTGAGGGGCACCTGGGTGGCTTAGTTAGTTAAGCACCTGCCTTCAGCTCAGGTCATGATCTCAGGGTCCTGGGATCTAGCCCTACATCAGGCTCTCTGCTCAGCGGGGAGTCTGCTTCTCCCTCTCTCTCTGTGCACTCTCTCTCTTTCCTATCTCTCTCTTAAATAAATAAATAAAATCTAAAAAATAATTATTGATATGCTTAAAGTAAAAATAAGTTATCTTTAGAAATTTTATGAGTAGCAATATTTTGAATAAAGTACCATTATACCATCCCTCGGTAAATAAATGGATACACTACAGAGCAAATCAGGTTCACCAACATAGTTACATATTTAAATTCTGTTTTTTAATTTACATATATAATGAATATATAAACAAAAATAATTTATTATATATAATATGCATATTATATACATGCATAGCTTATGTATGTATATATGAATCTGAGGCAGAACTACTTTGTTTCATTAATCTGCTGATTCCTACACTAAGAGAAAACATTTTATTTTATTTTAAAGATTTTATTTATTTATTAATGAGAGACACACACAGAGAGAGGCAGAGACGCAGGCAGAGGGAGAAGCAGGCTCCATGCAGGGAGCCTGACGTGGGACTTGATCCTGGGTCTCCAGGATCAGGCCCTGGGCTGAAGGCAGCACTAAACCACTGAGCCACCCGGGCTGCCTGAGAACACATTTAAAAAAAAAAAAAAACTCATTGGGGTTTTTATACTATCTTTAGATTTTGGAGATTATGAAAAACAAACTATATTGTAGAATATTTGGAAAGTAAGAAAAAGTAGAAAGGAAAAAATCAAACTCCCCTACTAGTATCTCTCAGATAATATAGTAATATTTGTGTGAATGAATTATATACCAATTTTGCAAACTATATTTTATCCCAATTGAAATTATAGTTTACACTGAGATTTGTTTTGTTTTGTTTTGTTTTGTTTCTTACCATTTACTTCTTATTAAGATCTCCCATTGGTTTTCCATCTCAAAAATAGCAAAATCTAAGTCTAGGTACAATGGGGCACACTAGGTGTGCCCAGATATTGGCTCCCTCTGCTAACAGGGCTATCCGGTGGAACATAAGTTGCCAGTAACCTCAGCCCCTTATGCCAGTGTCTTGTAAAAATATCCTAAATTTCTACATCACCCGTGACATGAAAAGGATTCAGAAATACTGTAGACTCTTATCTTCTTTTCCAATAACTATTTGTGGAGAATTAATTGTATTAAACTTATTAAATGGACTTATACTTATCATTTATTGTAATAATCCATTAGTTTTAAAACTTATTTCCATGTTTATTACCATCCCTTTATACGATTCCTATGTTTTAATTCATTTTTCATTTTACCAGAGTTTATCTTTATGGTATTTCTTTCCAGGCAGGGTACAAAAGTGATATATTTTTGAGGCTTTTTTACCTGAAAGCCTCCTTATTCTGACTTAGCACATGAGTGATAACTTGCATTGGTATTTAATTCCTAGGTCACAATCTGTTTGCCCTTAAAAGTCTGCAAACATTTTTCCATCATCTTTTGGCATCTAGCGTAGTGAAAGAGAAGTCTGAATGCTGTAAATAACTGTAAAATCATTGTCATTATTTTTATTTATTTTTAAAACACAACTCTTTCTGATTTTAGGGTCTCTTTTAATCAAATTGGTCTAGATTTTAGAAATCTCTTCAAATTCTAGATTGGTATTTATTGAGCTTGGAATTGTTTTCGGTTAAAACCATGATTGATGCTGTCCTTTTGTTCTGGGTTGTTCCTCTGGAATATAATTAATTCATTCAGCTCATTTTACAAATACTTATTGATTACCTACTATGTGCCAGACACTGTTGGAAATCGGTAGGTAGGGTGGATATGGCAGTGAGCCAGAAAGAGTTATAACAATTAAGGAAAAGTACAGGACCCTAAGTCCTAAGAAGATGCATATTTATAGTTCTTAAGATGAGTATTCATTTTTTATTCTCTGTGATTGCTGTATTCTCATTTCTTTTCTATTGGTCATTATCCTCTGCATTTTATATTATTTTTTAAGATTTAGACCTTCACTCCTAAATTTTCTGGTTTTATTTTTGCTTTTAACTGCTCTTGAGGAAAACTTTCATTCTACCCATATTTTGTGCTTCATAGATGCTTTTATTTCCTTAATTTTTTAAAAAGTGTATTTATTTATTTGGGGGAGGAAGGGAAGAGGGAGAGAAACTTAAGCAAACTCCGTGCTGAGTGCAGAGCCCCACAGCAGGCTTGTTCCCATGACCTGAGATCAAGACCTGAGCCCAAACTAAGGGCTGGACTCTTAACAACTGAGCCACCCAGCTGCCCCATTGATGCTTTTCTTATACGTATCTCCCCTCTTATCACATCCTACCTTTCAATCTGCTTACAATAAAGCTACTTGTTCCTTGACTGAAGAGACTATGAACTCAGAAATCTTTTCCACCCCCAACTTTTTAAACAATTAGGATATAATTCATATACCATGGAAATCACTACGTTAGACAGTTTAGTGTTTCTTAGTATCTTTTTAAGGTTGTGCAACCATCACTGTCTAAATCTAATTCCAGAACATTTTCATGACCCCACAAAAACCCTGTAGTTGCTAGCAGTCACTTTCTATCTCAATCTCACCTTCTGGAAACCACTAATCTGCTTCTTATCTATATGGATTTGCCTATTTAGGACACTTCATATAAATGAAATCATACAATAAGTCACTTTTCGGGTCTAGCTTCTTCCACTTAGATAATGTTTTCAAGATCCATCCTATTGTAATATGTGTACTTTAGTCTTTTTTTTTTTTTTTTTTTTTTTGCTGAATATTATTCCATCCTATACCAGTTGGGTTTTTCCATTCATCAGTTAAAGAACAACTGGATGGGGATCCCTGGGTGGCGCAGCGGTTTGGCACCTGCCTTTGGCCCAGGGCACGATCCTGGAGACCCGGGATTGAATCCCACATCGGGCTCCCGGTGCATGGAGCCTGCTTCTCCCTCTGCCTGTGTCTCTGCCTCACTCTCTCTCTCTGTGACTATCATAAATAAATAAAAATTAAAAAAAAATTAAAGAACAACTGGATGTTTCCCCTTGCAGCCAGTTTTGAATAATACTGTGATCAACATTTTTACATGTTTTCGCGTGCACGTATGTTTTCAGCTCTCTTGTCCATATAATCTAGCGGTAGAATTGCTATCCTACAGTAAATCTATGTTTGAGTTTTCAAGGAACTGCCAACCTATTTTCCACAACAACTGCACTGTAGCATTTGATAAAAGTTTCCTTTTGATTTAGTTTGGTTGCTGTTACCATTGTTTTTAGTATAGCCGCCTGGTGAATGAGAAGTGCAATCTTACTGTGGTTTTGATTTGCATTTCTCTAATAAGTAATGATGTGAGCATCCTTTTATGTGCCTATTGACCATTTGCATATCTTTTTTGAAGAAATATATTCAAGTTTATCATTCATTTTTTAAATTGGGTATTTCTCTTTTTTGTTGTTGAGTCGTAAGAATTCTTTATATATTCTGGATACCAGAATTTTATCAATATATGATTTACAAACATTTTCTCTTATTATGTGGATTGCCTTTTCACTATATTGACATTGTTTTTTTATGGACAGACTTTTCTTTTTTAATTTTACAGAAGTCACATTTACATACTTCTTTGGTTGCTTGTGCTTTCAGTGTCATAGGCTAAGAAACTGTTGTCTAACCCAAAGTCACAAAGATTTATGCTTATAATTTCTTCTGAGTTTTATAATTTTCCTCTTTCATTTAGGTCTTTGATTCATTTTGCATTAATTTTTCCATATTATATAAAGGAGGGATTCTAATTCATTCTATTGCAAGTGGATATCCAGTTGTCCCATTTGGTGAAAAAACAAATGTCTTTCCATTAAAAGGTCTCGGCCTCTTGTCAAAAATCAATTGACTATAGATGTGTAGTTTCTTTCTGGTCTTCAGTTCTCTTCTGTAGATATATATGCCTATTGTTGTGTCGGTATCACGCTCTCTTGATCACCATAGCATCGTAGTAACTTTTGAAATAGAGAAGTGGTACGTCTCTAACTATGTTCTTCTTTTTAAACATTGTTTGCCTGTTCTGGACCTTTGCATTATATTATTTCAGAATCAGTTTGTCTATTTCTGTAATATAGGCGAAATTTTCATAGGCATTATATTGAATCAGCAGATCAATTGGGTAGTACTATAATCTTAACAATATTGTCTTCTAATCTATGACACAGGATACTATTCTATTTACCTAGATCTTTAATTTTCTCCAACAGTATTTTGCAGTTTATAATTCTTATACTGCTTTGGTTAAATTTATTCCTAATTATTTTATGATTTTTTTTGCTTCTATTATGAATGATCTTTGACTTTTTATTTTGACAACTTTCAAACTTGCAGAAAATTGAAAAGAATAAGTAACACAGTATAGTTCCATGTACCCTAACTTTGACCTAGATTCACCGATGTTAACATTTTGACATATTTACTTTTTCGTATGTTCTCTCTTCCTTCCCTCTCAACCACTCTATTTTTCTTCCTTGGAAAAATATTTCTATATTTCAGAAAAGTGACTTACAAATGAACATTTTGAAAAATATCCTTGGGACTCCTGGGTGGCTCAGTGGTTGAATGTCTGCCTTAAGCTCAGGGCATGATCCCAGAGTCTGGGGATCGAGTCCCACATCAGGCTTCTCTCAGGGAGCCTGCATCTCCCTCTGCCTGTGTCTCTGCCTCTCTCTGTGTCTCTCATGAATAAATAAGATCTTTAAAAAAAAGAAAAGAGGGGATGTGGTTCAGTGGTTAGCACCTGCCCTTCAGCCCAGGGCATGATCCTGGAGTCCCAAAATTAAGTCCCACATTGGGCTCCCTGTGTGGAGCCTGCTTCTCCCTCTGCCTCTCTCTCTCTCTCTCTCTCTCTCTCTTTCTCTCACTCTCTGTGTCTCTCATGAATAAATAAAAAAAAATCCTTAAAAAAAGAAAAGAAAAATATCTTTTACATTGTTCGAGGACCACTAATTTTAAAAGAATAACATTAGAGAAAATGCTACTTGGCTTTTCTTTGATGATATTTCCCCTCCATGTTATAATTTTGAATGCTGTTCATAATTGGATATGAAAGACAAGGATGGTTAATAACACCTCCAACTGCCAAAATGCAGATAAATTCGTTGGTTTCTACTGTCACAAATTCCTGTCCTCGGAACAAACAACAACAAATAAATGGGAAGCCTTCCATAGCACTCCAATGGGTGTCTTTTAGTTACTACTGCAGTATTTTATGGGAGAACAAAAGACAAGTAGAGACTCCTTCAGGAAAAATATCATGTAGGTTCATTCATTCATTCATTCATTCAATAAATACCATTCAAAACTCTGTTAAGTGTTAGATCCTAGGGTACAGACCTGTTCCTGCCCTGGTGGAAGTTGAAGGTTAGTGTGATGACAGACCATGAGGAAACATAAATATATAGAAGTCTATAATTCTTTACCAAATATTTTGGTGTCTAGGAATATCAAAACAGAAAGCATTTTCTCTGAAAACAGAAAGTATTTTCGTAAGCTTGTTAGCAGTGAGACCTGATCTCTACTGACATAAAGCTGTTTCATTTTTTCATCTATTTATTTATTCATCCCACTTGGTAAGAATATGCATGTCTTTCACTACAGAAATATTAATGTTCTTGATTATAAGGTGCTGTCCCACACTCTTTAAAATACAGTTTATGTACCATATCATCTCTGTAAGAGAAAAAAATTATTGAAATTCTGAAATAGGCCTGGCATCAGTATTTCAAGTACAGAGAATAGAAGGAAATATCTGGAATAGAAGATATTTAAGTGACAGGTATTATGAAGGAAGCTATCAGATTGCAGTGATAGTAAAAATGAGTGAGGGACAGTTGATTAGGGACAAACTGAATCCATTTGGGAGCAAAGCCCTCTCAGAACGTACAAACTAAGAGCTGAAAAATAGGAAACCAACCAAAGAAGTTTTAGGAAGAGACAGTGCCTATGAGAAAGCTTCTCATAGGCAAAGGGACAGCAAGAAAAACATCTATGAGGTAGATTTTGTGGCTGGAATGTAGTAACTCTTGCTAATCAGGGAAGGTAGTAGGAAAGGATTTCTATATCCACCCACAAATGTTAAGTCCACCTACTTCCTTTACCCCCGCCTCGCCACTCCTGCAACAAGAGTGTCCTAGCCATTATGTGAGAACTTCTCCCTCCCACAGAAGGTATGTTCTGGAATAAGAGATATACCTGACTGGTTGGACAAATCTTAGTAGCCTCTAAACATGGCACTCTGCTTAGAGTCTCCTGTCAGACAAAAGGGTGTTGTTTCTCTGCCCAAATAGTATGTGTCTCACTAAAGGTGGCTCTTAACAAAAATGGCTTAATCAACAGCTAAAATATTCCATCAGACCAAATTTTGGCATCATACCTAGAAAACCGCTTTCATAAGGCCTCATTCCCAGCCCCCTCTTCAAAAAATAAAGGTATTTTGTTGAATTAAAACAGAACAATGTAATATATGCTTTATATTGAATTCAGACAAATTGATCTGAAACTATAATGAAATTAAAACTAGTTATCTAACAAGCTTAAGTTAACCACTTTGGTTTTACAGAGAGGTGCTGAATACCACTGCATTGCACTGTGGAAAGCATCTCTTAGCCAGGGGCAGTATTTACTCTGTTGAGAACAGGGCCAATGCATGGCAATTCCTGTTTGGACAAGGATGAGAGTAGTAGGTGCTTTTGGAATCTACTAATTAGAATGAAATCTTCGAATGCTTATGGTCAAAGCCCAGAAAATTGGCAGATCTTACCAACGTTAAGTCTGAGAGGTGGCTATAATTCTGCCCAGATAACTAGAAAGAGTGAGGCAATGGAATTTTGATTGGCAAATTACAGTGCAAATTACTTCTTCTTATGTTAAGGCTCTCAGTTTTATGAATAGAAATTTCTTCATAATTGTTAGAGGTTCATAAAAAAAAGTTATCAGAACATAAGAAGTAATTTCAATGAGCACCATGTTTTGAATGCCTCCAGAAAAAAAAAAAAAAAAAAAAGATTGCTAGGCTGTGAACATTACTGCATATCTGTAGGGGAAAAAATATGTTTTTATGCAAAATCCATTGAGTCGAAAGCAGCATTTATATGATGGCAACTACTAAATTAAGAAGAAAATTCTGTTATCTGAAGGTTTAATCATAAGACATCTACATCAGCATAATGGAAAATAGCTAATAATTGGCCAGATGTTTGGCTTTTCATGTGATGGGTTGTTTTCAAATTATTTTCTACCCCAGCACACCTGAGGGTTACAACACACCCCATCAGTTAGAGTAATTCTCGAAGGGAGAGGGGGCCTGTTCGGCTCCGGATGGAGGGAGGGGGCTGGGGAAAGTCCCTCGGGGTATTCTGATATGTGCCCCTGGGGGACCATCATGTGTCAAAGACTAAGTAGAAATGAGGCGTTTTATGAGTGAACTGTTTCAGTGGCATCACACTGAAAATGACATCATCAATTATGGTATTTAAGTCCTCCATTTTCAAAGGTAAAAAGCTCTGGCTAGGCTTACAGGAGCCAAGATAGAAAACCAGGTAAGAATGACTGAGGGGAACTGATCAATGTTGAGGCCCGTGTGAAAATATTGAGACAAAGGTGCTGCCCTACATTCTTTCTGCATAATCTTTTTGGGGGTGGGGTGGGGGAGAGCACTCACTTAAGCAAGAAATCATTTCAGTCTGTATATTACTTATCTGTTAATTCATTCAACATGAATGAACGGACATTTTGGTGAATCTACTTTCTGTAGAGCATTCCACTGGGTTCTACAATTCCATATTGTACAGCCCTGTTAGTTGTCGATTTCTTGGCCAGTAAAAAGGAAGTCTTGAATTGCCTTCAAAAACTAGTCCAATAGATGCATTTTTGGCCTTAGGAATGTAAAAACTAAATAAAACCCAGTTTTAACTTTGAGAAGTGAATTTTCTTTATGCTTTTTTTAAAAAAAGCCATACCTGAAGTAGTTTCCCAGTTCTGTGTTTTGTATATTTGTATAACTACATATTATATACATGTGTCTACATGCTCATGGTACGCAGACACACACAATTTAACTATATTAAACCAAGGATTAATGTCTAGAATTAGGTGACTAATATACCACATGAGCTTGGTCATTTAATTAATATCAAATGTTCAAACATAAAATAAAAGAACTCTTACCCTCACTTTAACATATAATTTACCTAGACAATTAAGAACGATGGAATCATAGAAGTATAATATGCTAATAACTCTGTTCCCTTTACCTTGATTAATTGTTTTGTTCCTGACCATGCCTGGGTGGATTCCCAATTTCTGAGGTCCCACTGCATATATATCCAAATGTGAAGGTCTTTCTTGTTTCCTGTGACTCAGAAGAAAAATGGGCATAGACATATCTATGGGGCTTAAAAGGACTGTCACTTAGCTCCAGAAATGACCTTGACACCTTCCAATTGCAAAAATCTACCTGCAAGCTTTTGTGATAGGCATAGTTCTGTTACATGCTCAATTACAAAACATTTTACAAAAATTTTTCCTCAGGAAGAGTCACCTTATATTCAAAGCCATAAATACTTTCTCATATCCAAGGGGTTTACTCTCAACTGCATCCTTTCAAACAGCAACATATTGTTTAAGAAAGGAAATAAACAACTCTAAACGATTTCAATTAGTGTCTTTGATGAAAACAGTGTAAGACGAATCTATAACACAGGTTAGTAATTATTCAGAGTCCATACCACAATTACCAGTACTGTCCGCCATTATATTCAATCTTTTAAAGGTCAGTTTGAAACAGTACCATGCTGTGAAGAGCACAAATGTACACTTGCAGAATCAGTGGAAAACCATAAACTATCCAAATGTAATATGAATGGTCACCATGGCTTGGGATAATATTTTTAGTAGCACTAATGTATATAAATATAAAGGCATTATATCTCAAACAGCTTAGAAGAAAATGCAAAAAAAAAAAAAAAAAGCCACTGGCAAACTCTTTCATGACCAATGCTGCTAAGTGCTGATTGATCAAGGTACTGATGTCAAAGATATGAGGGAAGAATTTGAATAAGATTGCTGAGATGTGTGA